>NW_026622764.1:6696164-6998241 GCF_023065955.2 Ursus arctos
CCAAGTTACTGATACAGAATTTCGGAACATTTGTGAAATAACCTGCATGAAGTGAATTTCATGTAAACACTAAACTTCTATAATCAGTCGAATATAAGGACTCCGATATATCTGGATGTGATAACATTAATCTCAAGCCATGATTCTTTCCTCTGATTTTTTTCCCCTGACAATATTAATTCCTTTGCGGAGACGTCATCCTGTCTCTCCTAGAACGCAGCTCCATTTTTCTGTGTACGCTCCCACATAACAGCAGCCATTAATTTACTGATACCCTGTCTATCAGGCCCACATCATCTTGATTAGGGCTGTTATCCTAATCAAAAGGCTGATAATTAAGACTATCCATCTGTAGAGTTGTAAGTGGTAAGATGAGTCGAAGATCCTAATTAAGATTATTTAGGTGTTACTTAAATGCCATCATTTGATTCAGCTAATCATACCAGCAGGTACATTAGATTTGCATTAATGTGCTGCTGCAGCAGATCGGAAATGTAGATTGCAGACACCATTTCCAACATCTCTATTTGAAAGTGATACTGAGACAATACGTTAAGATAAGTACCATGTTAAAACAGCGAGGTTATTTCAATGTTTCTTAATTTACTTTATGGTAATAAGTGAAGTATTTAAAATAAACAGACTGTTTATTGAATTTGCTGTGTACCTGTCATCATCGTGCACCGTCTCTCCTGCGTGCTTAGGCGGGAGACAGGGGTGCGTTTTTACCAGCCTTTCCCATTTTGTCACATGTACTAACTGTAATGGGGTCAACATCTCTGCCATCAAAGTTTCCTAAATAAAGATACTTTGGCACAATGAAGGATTTGGGCCCCAATAAATACCTGATGCAGCATTGAGAATAAGTATGAGAATACTTTGTGTTTAAAAGTCACGTTAATATCGATTCATCCAATAATAAAATATTCAAGAAAATTATTATAGCAAAGCGTACTTCCTTGCTAATTTATTTTCTGTGCCTTTATCCTTGGTTAATAGAATACACAAAATATATCACTCCGTTTAAAATTATTTAAGTATAATCAAGTGTGTTCACAGTACCCTAACAGCTATTGCAATCAAGTTACTTTCCCCAAATACTCATAACCAATAATGCTCTTACTAATAATGTTACTATTATTAATGTCTAGAAAAAGAGGCTGCATTTATTTGAAAGAATAATTCTTATAAAGTATGTGGCTGATATTTTGAGTTCTTTTGTTCTGGTGTGAAGGGGAAAATATGCACCTGGTTTTCCATAAATGTATAACTTCAAGAATTGTATTAGAAAATGTATTTCAGGTAAGACAGGAACACAGACAAAAAGAGATACAGTATAAGGCATGGGAGTGAACTTAAGCTTATGAAACTCCTGCTCAAATTAGATATTTAACACACTTTGTTGCATATGCTATAGCTATTACAGCTTTCTGCTCCAGAGCAAAGCAAAGTGTATAGATGTCAGTCAAGTATCTATAATATATATATATATATATATACACACACACAGTATATATCTATCTAATTTATCTCTATATCTATATCTATAATATATAAAGTATCTATAATATATGAATATATAATTTTGAATTTTATATATTTTATATGTATGTATTATATATGTATATCTATTCAGTTTCCAATTACTTGAGTGTATAGCTATTTTAATATTTTTCCTACTGAATGTTGGACTTTTAAAGAAAAGCATGATTTCCAGAAATCATTATTCATCCTCCATGATTTATATAATGTACTTATATATGAGATGTAGGATACTTTATCGTTCATTTTTGTTATAGGTAGCTTGTGTTCAAAACACTGGGTTATATTTCAAATCACTATTTAAAAACTCGCTGGCTTTATTTTCCATAATTTCCACAGTGACCTTTAAAAATCTACAGCAGTCATAAGTATCAGTCTATTCCCTACACACACCTTAATAAAACGATTATAATTACCCAGATGTTCCAGTGTAATTTTCTCTGCCCTCAGCTAATAAAGGTCTTAGGTGGTAAACCTAGAGATAGTGCTTAAAAGCCCAAAAGAATAAAAAGGAGACTGGAATAGCCCAGAAAATGGAGCAGAGACTAATCTGGCTCTGAATAATTAGGGATGAATGTATTTGGAACTGTTAAGACATTGAGGCCACTTAGACAGCACTCCATAATCTCATTTTGTGGAAAGTGGCCAACCCTTCCTTATTTATGGCTCCTTTATTACAATGTGATTAATACATATTTTGCCTTAGTGGTTTTACTAAAATTAATTTGCTTTTATTACAAAGAATAAACATTTATTTGAAGTTTATTTACATTGCAGATAAACCCTAACTACTTTAACCTACCCTTCAGCCTTCTTGCTATATGTCAGTTTCAGGCACTTTGTTAAAGGATATTTTGTTTTGAGAAACTTCCTGAGTATTACAAGCTGTGAATAAGAATGAATCTAAGTTTGGGGCACCTGAGTGGCTCAGTCGGTTAAGCATCTGCCTTCCTCTAGGTCACGATCCCAGAATCCCAGGATGGAGCACTGTGTGGGGCTCCCTGCTCAGTGGGGAGCCTGCTTCTTTCTCTTCCTCTGCCCCTCTGCCTGTTCATGCTCCCTCCCTCTCTCTCAAATAAATAAATAAAATATTTAAAAAAAAGAATAAATTCAAGTTCTAAATATAGATTCAAACATAAAATATTATATTAATACTACTGATATTATTAACTCTTGCTGTTTCTGAGTACATTTTTCTCATCTAAAAACTGGGAATAATGATATCTAATTTATAAACATATTTTCAGGCCTGAGAGTTTTGTTTCACACTTTTTTTTTTCCCTTCAAAGGAAGCTCATCCTCCAATCTCGCCCATTTTTGTAAATGACAACTCCATTCTTCCATTCCCTTGGAGACATCTTTCATAGTCTTTTGTTCCTTCCTTCTGTAATAAATTTATCAACAAATCCTGTTAGCTTTCTCTTCATAAAACATCCATAGTCTTCCCATGCCTCACCATCATTACTGATTTAGTTCACGCCCTTGGTGGCCAGCCAAGAGGACGGCAACAGTCCCCTACCTAGCTCCTCCTTTCTGCTCTGGGCAACACACGCAGCCCATTTCAACCCAGTCCCCAGAGTGACCTGTAAGAGTGACCAGTCCCCAGAGTGACCTGTAAAAGTGCACATCAGTTCATGCCACTCGGTATGGTTTTAGTGTTTGTCTTCCCCCCCAACTCCTCTGTTGAATCCTAATGCCCAGCGTGAGGTACTTTGGGAGGCTCTTAGGGCATGAAGGTGGGGCTGTCATGAATGGGATTAGCGCTCTGATAAAAGAGGCCCCAGGGAGCTCTCTAGACTCTTCCACCACCCGAGGACCCAAGGAGAACCTGCTAACCAGAAGAGGGCCCTCCCTGGACCCGGCTGGCACCCTGATCTCAAACTCCCAGGCTCGAAGACTGTGAGAAATCGCTTTCTGTTGTCTATAAGCCATGCAGTCTGTGGTACTTGGCGGCAACAGTCCAGTGGACGAAGACAACACTTGTGCGCTGGGAACATCCCAACAGCGGAGTCAAGATGTTGTCAGCGCTCCTGACTGCATACCCACCCCGTCAGCGCTCTCCATGAGACCTGAAGACCTCAGCGCTCGCGCCTGTGGCTCTTTCCTCAGGACGTGCTCCGGCTGTCCCCAGTGATTACAGGTGGTAAGAAGACAGTATGGAAGCACAGAGGAGTGAAGGCCCTTGGGAGCAGCCTCAACCAGTGCGGGAGGAAGGGGTGGATCGATATTCCAGAGTGAGACACTCTGAGACGTGTGGCATACCACCTCCCAGAGGTCCCAACAAGATGCGAGTCCTGTTACCCTAAGCTGCTCCTGACCAAGCACGAAGTTTGCTCCCTTCCTTTCCTTCTCTTGCTTTCCCGCTCAGTTCTGGTATCTCCTAGGATCTCCCCCCCGCCCCCACCCAAAAATGACTTAGCTTCAAATCCTTGCCTCAGGGATGGTGCCTGAATGAGTCCAGGCTACTCGTCATGTCCAGATAGGGTCCTACCAACCTTCTTCCCACGTTCTCTCCCTCACTGACGTCATCTCCTACTGCTTTTCCCCCGCAACACGTTGCCCTTTCCCTCCTCCCCCCACACGGGGGACTTTCCCACCTGGATCCTTGACACATGTTACTCTGTCTCCTGTAAGGTTCCTTTGTCACTTGTCACCTTCTTAGTCCTTCCCTGTTCGCACCTCTGTCTCCACCATACTCACCAATACTTACTCTCTCCCTAACCTACCACATTTTCCCTTAGAGCCCTTGACACCACTTGACATTTTACATATATATAAATACATAATACCGGTCTCTTCTGACTAAACATGTGTCCTATGGTGGTAAGAACGTAGTCCGTTCTGTCCACTACCGAATCCTCAGTGAATAGAATAATCACTAGAGTATACATATAATTACTCAGTATTTCATGAATGAATTGCCATTTATTAGTGGTGTGAATTTGGGCAAGCTATTTAACTTTTTAGAGACATCTGTTCTTATTTATAAAATGGGGATAGCAAGTGCCTAGTACATGTTAGGTACTCAATAATGATGTTTATACTTATAGTTAATACTATTATATTATTTTATATACAACAGGCATCTTGTCAAGTTACAGTACAAGTAGTAGAAATGCTTCTGGTTGCAAGAAATTTAAGCTACGCTGGTGACATTGAGATAGCATACCTAAAAATAAAATGTACTTAAGCACACACCTAAGACCATAGCCCTAGCGTTGGAAGATCTTTAAGTTGCCAATGCCTTAATTAGAATGTTGTCATATTCCGTACTAGAAATGGTCTGAGGGACTCAGTTTGTGCATGGAAAAGATTATTTCAGAAGAAGAACTTGCGGAAATTAAGTTGGACTGCTGCATGTCTTAGAGAAGAGGTCAGATGCTTTAGAAGATTAGAAGAATTTGTCAGAACACAGACTGGCAGGAACAAATTTTCGTAATTGTTTTGGTCTTGTTTATTTTGGCTTTTATCATCGAACAAAGAAGAAGTGAAACAACTTGAAAGAAAACCATGATAACAAAGGTCAGTTTTAACATGACATGGGAGAGAACATTTCAGGGAAGGAGTGACAAGGTCATAGCCTCACTGGACAGCACAATTCTTCACCACTTAGACTAAGTTAATTGGGAAGGGATGGTTCTTTACACCAGAGATGCAATATGATATCTATGTACAAAAGGACTGAGCTGAGAGATACCAATTGAAGGTGATTTCTGTTTTGTTTTCCAAAGCCATTGTAAATGAGAGCTAAGTGCTAAAATAGTAATTGTGATGAGAGCTAAAATTAAAATAATATTGGTAGAAATATTTTGAGATATAAATTTATGATCATGCTTGTGAGGCTAATATAAGAGATGTGTGGTGGACATATCCTTATTTATGTTTGCCCAAAAGTTTAGTATAACACACACACACACACACACACACAGAGAGAGAGAGAGAGAAAGGAGTTAACAGCCCAATGAATTGAATGGACTGAACACAGCTTCCAGATTCATAAAAAGATTTCAGTAGCATCCCAGTAGCCAGCATCCCAGCTCTTTGGACAGACCCACATGGGATGGATTTCTAAGTAGCAACTTAAAGAAACAGTGTGGTTCAGCTCTTTGGGGTGACAGGTGGCAACAGATCCAGAGAGTTTGGGGGTCAGTATCTGGACAATCCTCCCATAAATCCTAGTTCCGTGATGAGGGCCTTGAGTCATTGCTTTAAGTTACACGACATCCCATTTCTACATCCCTTCTAATGATTCTGTGAGCTTTCTAATATCCCTTAATAAATCCCCTCCTGCTTAAAATAGCTTCAGTGGATTTTGTTTCCTGCAGTCAAAGACCCCAAATGAAACAAAAGATTAATCCGCTTTATGGAGGTGAAAAGTCAAAATTTATTGAATGAGGTCCCCTAGGAGTATGAATGGAAAGAGAATTTTCAAGAATAATTGCACAGTGGAAAATTGATGGCAGAGATATTTACAAAAGATGTAGGGAGCCATGAGAAGTAGCCAAGTAAGGTTAACTTTAACGTTGATCCTTTGGTAATATTATGGCTTAAACTGTCCCACAAAATTAATAGGTTGAAGTCCTAACCCCTCAGTATCTGGGAATGTGACTGTATTTGAAAATAGGGTCATTGCAGAGCTAATCAAGGTAAAATGAATCAATGAGGGTGGGCCTTAATGCATATGACTGATGTCCTGCTTAGAAGAGATTAGGATGCGGACATGCACAGAAGAAAGACCACAGAAGACACTGGGACGAGAAGGTCGCCACCCACAAGCCAAGGAGATGACCCGCACAAGGGACAAGCCCACCAACACCTTGATCTCAGACACTGGAACTCAGAACTGTGAGAAAGGAAAAAAAAAAAAAAAAAAAAAGCCTGCTGTTTAAGCCACCCAAGCTGCGGTACGTTGTTATGACACGCCGAGCGGGCTCATTAATACAAGGAAGGAAAAGTGTTTTCAGATGTCCAGCTGAGCACAGGGATCCTGAGGGAGGGAGAGGAGGGATAATCACAGACCTGCAGTGGTTTCAGATGAAAACTGAGGATGAAAGGATGACAACCGAATTTCACCGGATCGGGAAGTCTCACTTTATGATGAAATGAAGTCCTCCCCACCCCAAAAAGTAAGGTCAGAATGAGGCATACACAAAGAAAACTGTTAAATGCAAAATCAGAGCTTTAGAAATAGGTGTTCTCTACCTGGTGCGAAGAAGCTCGGAACCAAGACCCCAAAAGTCATTACTCTTACATTTTTATCGGTCCCTTTGTTCAAGGACTGTCTTGTTCAACAAGACAGAAAGGATGCTCTCAACAAATCTTCTTGGCAATGTTATGTTGACTTATTGTTTTAAAACTGTATCAGTGTGTGACCTTTGCTTTGTGGTACATAGTTCAATGAGTAGAAATTGTTAAGTAGTTCTCTGGGCCATCTTTTATGAACCAAAGTGTAGGATTTTTATATTGTTTTGAATATGTTGGTAGCATCTGATTGTATGAAACTGATGTCAGATTAATTCCAAAGTGATATATACTATAATCAAATACAAAAATAAGGATATAAACATAAAGAAAGTATTTAAAAAGTTACTATATTGATATGAAATTAATTTGGAAAATTAAATAAAGACTAGAAACGTGTGTTTATTTTTTCATAACACTGAACCCTAATCCAAGTTCATATACATAGGTATAGAAATCTATGGGGTTTTTTGATTAAAAGTTGTCTCCTAATTGCAAAGGCTTTTTAGATGATTCAGGTTATTTGCTTAGCACGGAAACGTTTACTTAAGAAAGTACATTTTTAAAATTTTATCCACATTGGCTAACGTATACAAACCAAAGTTTCCTGCACTTGACCTTAGAGGCTCATCCTTCTGGAATATTTTTTTTATACTTTTCCGAAGTGTTTACTTTTCTAATTACCTCCTGTTACATTAGTTGAGTTCCTTCATGCTGGTCTAGAGAGTTCTGCTAGCCCACTGGTATTTGCACATGGAATTTAAATATTTGCAAGAGTACTTGCCCCTGTTCTTTACTCATCAGTTAGCAAAGTCAAACATCATTTACTCTCAGACACTGCAACCCGCATGGAGGGAAGGCTAGTCAATCTTTCCCTTTTTGTTTATCTGTTCTCTGGACAGCATCCGTTTTCAATGGCAGGGTCACTGATTATCCATTCATTCTCCATCCGTTGAACATCTTACATGACAGGCACAAAATTTGGTCTGAAAATTTAAGGAGTTTTACCCTAATGGGCAGAGACAGATGTGAGCAAATAATTACAAGAGGATTCGCCATATTCTGGTGTGCACCACACCCAACGAGCGCCCAGAGGAAGGAGAAGCAAGCTCCAACTGGGAGAACTGAGATGTCATCTTACAGGTGGGTCTGGCATGGTGTGGGGCGCTCGAGCTGAATCCGGATGGGGCACATCATGCAAAAGAAAATATGATCAATACATCATAAATGTGTTATTTAGCCTTGGGAGAAAGAAAGAAAGAAAGAAAGAAAGAAAGAAAGAAAGAAAGAAAGAAAGAAAGAAAGAAAGAAAGAAAGAAAGAAAGAAAAAGGAAGGAAGGAAGGAAGGAAGGAAGGAAGGAAGGAAGGAAGGAAGGAAGGAAAGGAAGGAAAAGAAAATCCTGCATTTGCAACAACACGGATGAACCTGGAGGGTGTTATGCTGAGTGAAATATGCCAGAGAGAGAAAAGCAGATAATGCATGCTATCACTCACCTGTGGAATCCAAAATAGAAAAGTCGAGCTCACAGGAACAGAGTAGAAGAGCCTTTGAGGGGCGCCTGGGTGGCTCAGTCAGTTAAGCGGTTAAGCGTCCGACTCTTGGTTTTGGCTCAGGTCATGATTTCAGGGTCCTGAGATCAAGCCCTGCATCGGGCTCAGCACTCAGTGGGGTGTCTGCTTGGGTTTCTCTTTCTGTCTCCCTCTGCCCCTCCCCCCTGCTCTTGCTCTCTAAAATAAATAAATAAATCATTTAAAAAAAACAAAACAAAACAAAACAAAACAAAACAAAACAAAAAAACAAGAGTAGTTGCCTGGGGCTGAGGGGTGGGGGAAATAGGGAGAAGTTCATCGAGGCTGCAAACTTACAGTAGTAAGATGAATAAGGTTTGAGGACCTAATATATAACATGGTGACTAATAGTTGACAACACTGTATTGTATAATGGACATTTGTTAAGAGAGAAGAACTTTTTTTTTTTGTTTAAAGATTTTATTTATTTGACAGAGAGAGACAGCCAGCGAGAGAGGGAACACAAGCCGGGGGAGTGGGAGAGGAAGATGCAGGCTCCTAGCGGAGGAGCCTGATGTGGGGCTCGATCCCAGAACGCCAGGATCACGCCCTGAGCCAAAGGCAGATGCTTAAGGACTGCGCCACCCAGGGGCCCCAAGAGAGCAGAACTTAAATGTTCTCCCAAACATGCAAAAGGTATATAAGTGGGAGGGGGGGCAATGCCTTCAGATATGTATATACATCAAATCACCATGATGTACACTTTAAACATCTTACAGTTTTATTTGTCTATTATACCCCAATAAAACTGAAAAAAATAGGAAAGGGCAAAGCTATCTTTCTGCTTGCAGAAAGAAAAGGTTTCTAAAGGAGCAACCAGTCCTATTTAAACAATTAGAAGCAATTAAATATTATGGTTTATGATTAAGTGAAAGAAAATTGAAATCAATGCTTAATGATTCCAAAGGCATGTGGCTAACAGCGCTAAGATAGCAATAAGCCTGCAAACCCTTGGAGAGGAAAAGTAATTTACTCCAGAGCAATGAGCTCATCCTCACGCTCTGCTTTGCAAGGAGCTCTGGGACCAGTGCTGCCCCTCCGCCTGTATAAAGCTGGTGTAAGTTTCCAGGGGTGCTAAAGGCGCCACCTGCTCCTTGTGGCCTGGCTTCTTCCCCCTTGCTCTCCGGGTAACTGTGAAAAGGCCTTGGCGCGGAGCCAGGCAGTTCGCCTCCCATGTGAAATCCACACAATAAAAAACACCCTCTGCTCGTGAAGATAGTTTGGGAGCTTGTGTGAGGCCTCGACACATTTTTACGAATTCTCCGCGGATTCAACTTCGATTCTTGCTGAGACGTGTTCATCGACACGGCCTTCTGGTGTTGAAATATTTGTATGTAATTTACCTCCACAGATGGTACAGAGACACACTCACCCTGAGTCTCCTCATTTAAAAAAAGTGTATTATTTGCATTTCTTCCTTACATGTAGAGTCTGTGTTTGAATAGGCAGCATTGTCTCAAGGCACCAACCATCCGAGTTTCCCAGCCACAGAGATATTCCGGTAGGGTAAGCATTTGTTGAAGGAATGCACGTCAGGAGCTGGGAAGACGTTGACATCGTGGTAACCGTATCCTGTGAGGCTCTTGCCGTGGAGAATACGTTGGAGGCCTGGGGATAGGTCCTATTGAAATCCACATGAAACATTTGAGCTTTCTAGCACAACCCTTAATGGCCCAGGTAATATTTTTTATGTCCCCTGTAATTTAATATAGGGTGCAAAAGGGAATATCCGTTACGCAGAAATAAAGTATTCTCCCCCCACCTCTCCAAGTCTCCAACATTTCATATATCATCAAGCATTCCTGGCAAAACTTTATATTAGATCTCAAATTAAAAATGTGTCTATGTGCATGATCTGTTGAAGCAAAAATACAGCCACATTTTGGGTGGCTGTGATGGGGACTTAGGAAAGTCTTTCCAGGATGACTGAAGAAGGGAAGGTTTTCTATTTACCGCAACTTTGACGAACACTGCTCCACATCTGAGAGATGGCTTTTGAACGCCAGTCTCGGCCTCTCTAGACAGCCTGTCAGTCGGCTAACTTTGTTCTGACTTCAGTCGCTGGCTTGGAAGCTCACAATGACACTGCAACTTTCTTTCCTCCGCTGGGGAGTCGGTCGAGAGAAGGACAGGCGGCCATCTTAAACTTCATTGCTTGTTCTTGTCATTGGCTTTCTCCTCCTGGGATGCCTTGCCCCCTGTGGATTTGCTCTGTTGTAGTTTGTGTCAAGGGAAAGGAGAGCTCTTGGTCTTCTCAGAGATTTTCGACGCTGATCGCTCCTCGGTCTAGACCCCCTGCACTTACTTCCCATCATCAATTTTCGATTCCCCCACTTCACCCCCATCCCCATCCCAGACAACTTCCTGTGTTGTAAGTCTTCGGACCAGCTCTGTGGTTAAGATGTCAGACCCGTTCACAGGACGACACAGACAGATAAATGGCACGGAAAAGGAGCCCATAAACAGGCCGAATACACGTTATAGATGTACTTGACGGTAGCATGATGAAGATGACGTTTTGCATCAGGGGAAAAAGGATAAATTAGTTAACATATGGTATTGGGCCAATTGGCAAACCATGTGGAAAAGGAAAATGGAGTTAAACCCCTACCTCACAACACGCACCCTAATAAAATCCAGATGTATCAACCACTTAAATGTAAAAAATTGAACCATAGAAGCCCTGAAATGAAATGTAGGTAAATACATGCTGTTGGCATAAAGGATGCCTGTGGAAACACACGGGCAAAGACATAAGGGCAAGGGAAAGAGGAGTAAATTTAACTGTGTGATAGGAACCTTCTATATGGTGAAGAAGTAACAATACAGGTTACGTTGCAGTATACAACCTAAATCTTGGTATTTAATATCCAAGTATCTCCTAATACTAATTGACTCTATCAATAGAAAAATGGGCCAAGAAACTAACCGGTGTTGAGAAGTGAGAATCAATTGGCCAATGTGCTTAAGAGAACTTTTAGGCAAATAAGCATCAAATGAAAGAAAAGGCAATAATCAAATTCCATTTTACCTATGAAATGGGGAGTTGAAATGTATCATTTCAGTACTTACAAGGCCGGGGATAAATACATCCTCTCATATATCAGGCTGGGGTTTAAATTGGTTCTTAATGGTGAGCAAATCAGAAAAATGCCACAAAACTTTTACAAAATGTATAATTAAGGCCAAATTTCCATTTAAAATAGTTTGTTATAAGGAAATTTAGATGCAATATATTGTTTAAAATTTTTAAGGATTGAAAACAACTTACATTTCAAATTATAAAAGTTTGTCTAAATAAATTATAGTACATAAAAGAGGATACTATATATCTAATTATGATGATTCTGTAGCATATTATTTAAAATCATGGGTAAACAAATTACTACTTAGGTATTAAGTATATATGATGAGTATACATGAAATTAAAAAAAACAACTGTGTAGAGTCTGATAACAAGTACTATGCATATATTTATAAATACTAACTAGCAAATGAGGTTTGTTCTTTATTTTCTTTTTAAAAATGCAGTTTTCCAGGGGCGCCTGGGTGGCGCAGTCGTTAAGCGTCTGCCTTCTGCTCAGGGCGTGATCCCGGCATTATGGGATCGAGCCCCACATCAGGCTCCTCCGCTATGAGCCTGCTTCTTCCTTTCCCACTCCCCCTGCTTGTGTTCCTTCTCTCTCTGGCTGTCTCTAACTCTTCAAAAAAATAAAAATAAAATCTTTTAAAAAAATAAATAAATAAAAAATAAATAAATAAAAATGCAGTTTTCCATCAAATAAAAATGTTTCAATGGTGTCATATCTATTTGTACATGTCTCACAAAGTTACGTTACAATAAGTATCTTTATAATTAAACTAATTGAAGTATTACCTCTCCTTTCATAAAACTCTTTTGATGATTCCTAGCTTTTAGGTGATTAGAGAAGGATAAACAGATCCACCGTGGAAAATGTTCACCTTCAAATTTTTCTTGCTTATATGCGACTTCTACCTTCTACCCTCCCCAGCAACCACCAAACTTTGTTCCCATATTTAGCAATAATTAACCATTATCCTTTCTTTTTGTTCTCTCTGACTCTAATTTAACTCATGAGTATACTTCTTGTGTGACTTTCTCAACTTCCAAGTAAATATAATGGGAAACTATTCCCACGTTCTAGGATTGTTTGAGAAGTAGATATAATCCATGTGCACCCCATGTGACTATTGAGGTAATGATTTTTGAAATTCAAAACCAACTCATTTCCTCCTCTCTGCCTTAGAAATCAGCTGGAATTCTGGCAAGGAGCAAGCAACTTGAATTTTTCCCATATGCCCAGGGCTCCAAATCCATGTGATCCTACGTCAACTTTCCTGTCCCATAACTCATTATCTAGTACATACCATTGATTTTCCCCAAGAAGATAATCCATAGCAGCCATCTTAAATGGAGCAAATAATTTCCTACAAGTGGAGCTGGCCAAGAAGTTATATGAACTGTTTTTATTCACTGTCTTTGTCCTTTGAGACGACCTATACTCCTCTTCCTAGCTGTCTCCCCTTTGGCTCGATATATAACAATTGCCACTGTATCCGAAGCCTCATTCATTTGCTGCCCTAAATGATTACCTCTTCCAACTATTAGCAACGGGAAGAACCGATAAAGACTTTGGAGTTTCCCCCTTTCTCTCCTTCTACCCCACTTGTCTCTGTGAAGCATGGAACGACTTGCAAAGATTTATTTTTCCACTGAGATTGGTCAGTTTCATTGTCAAAATATCACTTGTTTTCTCCTTTTTATTGCAAGTAAAAATAAGCACATAATATATAATAACTAATTATTATTAAAGATTTTATTTATTTATTTATTTGAGAGAGAGAGAGAGAGAGCAAGCAGGGGGAGAAGTAAAGGGGTAGGGAGAGGGAGGTCTCTCAAGCAGACTCCACACTGAGCATGGAGCCCAATGCAGGACTTGATCTCACGACCCTGAGATCATGACCCGAGCCAAAACCAAGAGTCTGATGCTCAACTAACTGAGCCACCCGGGTGCCCCAATAACTGCTAATTATTAAGCATAATAACTGCTAAGTAAATTTTTGCTATTGTTATTGTTCTTTTCAGAAGTAATTTTAATTTGTCAGCCATTAGGCCCAGAGCACCAAATTACGGAGATTCTCGAGGAAACTCTCAGAGCAGTGGTCAGCAGCCTAATGATGTGACAAGGGTGTGCACACACCTCCTTACATTTCTCTGTGTGATAAAGACTGATTGTCACGTGTGTGCTGTGGGAAAAGTCTTTACTGGTTTTATGGATTCTCAAAATTAAAAAGAAAAAGCACAAGGTAGGACATGGGAGTAGGGAGTTACAGGCTCAGGGAAAACTTCTGATTCCACAGTAAATGGAAAACCATCGGAAAGAGCCCCATGCCCAATTTGGAGTAAGACTGTCTACTGTATTCAGGATCAGAGAATTTTTTAAAATGAAGAGGATATGATTTGAAGACTGTAATGAAATTTGCTCTTTTAGGTAACATAGAATTTGATGTGGTATCTCTAAGGTCATTAGACCACCTCCACAGCCTGTAAAAGGGCCACAGGTAATCTTGCCAGGACAGGGGGTTATCAGCATTATTCACGTGTTGGAGATAAGGCTGTTTCACCTCGGCTTCAGTCAGGTATTCATATCTTTGGTGAAGTAGAAATCATGTCCAAAGCTTATCTAAATCTCCCTTGGGGCACTTCAATAGATTGATAAGTAGTTCTATTTAGTTTGGGATTTCTGTGTATTCCATTTGATTCAAGGAAGTTAAAAGTGCTTATGACTATTTATCATATCCTAAGAACCTGCTCGTATCCTGGATTTGAAATCAGAAAACATAAATGCATGCCCCAACTTGATCCTGCATTCACTGCGTAACATTAAGCAAGTGAAGCATCTTCCCTAAGCCTTAATTTCTTCCTCTGTACCACTAGAGCCTATTTCATGAAGTCGTGAGAAATCAAATATAATGATTCATATGAAGGAATTTGTAAATTAAAAAGTGAGGCCATAAATAAATGTTAGTCACTTTTAATGCAGTAAACATGTTTAGTCAACATGATGCCTTGAGTCATTCTTTTTAATAATTTAGAAGAACACTGTACAAGATGGGTTGTCATTCCAGATTTTTTGTTTCTGCAATGATAACCTACCACCCATTGTATATAACAAGGCATTTTCCTGGTTTCAAAATATGAAATTATCTTTTAATTTCCTCGTCCCTTTCTTCAACAGCCTGTATGTCAACAATGACTAAATCTATTCATCTGTATCCTTAAAATATCACTCCCATCTATCCCCCACCTCCAACCCTTGGCTTTTATGTTTCTTTTATCTTCAGCTTTGGCCAAGGAGAGGACCTCTCAAATAGACCCAGGTGTGAATTGTGGCTCTGCTGGTTTCTGTCAGTGTGACCTTATGGCTATATGACATCATCTTAAACCTCATTGTTCTCACCTGTAAAACAGAGATAATACAAATCTCTCATTATAACATTCCTGTGTTCAAAATCATCAATGATTTAGATTTTTTCACTAAATAAACTGAAACCTTCTCAGACGGGCTTTTGATAGCAGTCTCCATGTTCTGTCGAACTTTTTCTCTCACTTTTTCTCTCATCATTATTACCACCCACTAGATTTGGCTGTCTTGACACGAGAGGCACAAAATTTACATCCCAACAATGCTTCTTGAATTAAGAGGAATTGAGGCACCTGGGTGGCTCAGTTGGTTAAGCGTCGGCCTTAGGCTCAGGTCATGGTCTCAGGGTCCTGGAATTGGCCCACATCGGGTTCCCTGCTCAGGAGGGAGTCTGCGTCTCCCTCTCCTTCTGTTCCTCCCCCTGTTTATGCTCTCTTTCTCAAATAAATAAATGAAATCTTTAAAAAAAATAAAGATAACCGATTCTTTGTTTTCCAGATTTTGAAATGAGGAGAGAAAATTTTCCTGCATACATAACAGAATTATTTTGAGGGAAGATGAGCTAACCTGTATTACAGAACATTGGTATACGCCAAAGCTACTTACTTGCATGGTACCATTACTCTCTTTGGCATAGCCTTTGGCTTATCATACAACTGGCTGAAATCAATCTTTCTCCATGCCTCCTTAGTCTCTCTAAATAAGAGTGACTGACTCCAGGTGGAGAGATGGAATCTCTTCCAAGTGCTGTTCCCTTTCTACCAGTGAGAAGCAGACTAAAAAGAAAACATGTAATATTCATCCACCTACTGGATTTGTTCACATAAAGGTCAGATAACGGATGATGACAAAACCTTATTCTCTACATTCTACTGAAACTATCAGGCTTTAAAACATTTAAAATGTTTATATTTGATAAGCATTCCTCATGACCAATCATACATCATTATAAAGTTATATGAGGAACATTGCAAACAGAATTCTTTCTCTTCTATAAAATATGCCTATTTGCAATATATAGCATCACTAGTGTCTTGCAAATAGCTCTGAATACATGCTCATCAATGACTGAATTAAAACATAATGTGTATTTTTCTAAATGCAGTCCAGCAAGCACATTGAAATGATCAGTATTTGGATGATAGGCTTCATAGGGCATTACTTTCTGAGCAAAGACTGGAGCTCTGGGCACTCTGACAAGCCTAGGGAAGGGGTATACATGGGATGGCTCCAGCCCTGATGGATGCCAAGTTCAAAGAAGAGCTGGGGATGTGAAGCGGGGGTACTGCATCCATTTATCCAAGGTCACAGCAAGGACATGGAGCAGACTGCGGGAGGTTGGGAATGAACTCACTACTTGCCAAGAGCAAGATAGGTAGAGCAGCCAGGGATAAACATATATGGGGTGTCATAGAAAATGGCACAGATAGGAAGGGGGTGTCAGGAGCTCAAGGGACAGGCCAAAGTATGTCACAGGGCAGAACATATCATGAGCTCGGTGACTGGGTGTAGGGAGTGTGGAACGAATGTTATGGAATTAACACATTAATGGGAACAATAACAAAAGCATTACCATCTAGAGGATCTGTAAAAAATCAGCTTCTTTGGACTGGTTCCTTCAGGGAGGAGCCCATCAGCAGAATTTACAGAAATTCTAATTCAACATGATATGGTTTTAAGATTCTGGGTGGGTAGCTAACTTGAGTCCGCAGTATGAAACCCTCTGTGTGGACCCACCCCTGGCTTGAAGAGGGCAGAGTGGCAGCTGAGAGGGGGAGCATAACATACCCACCACCCTTGTAATTATTCGAAGAACCGAAAATGACAAGAGTGGACCAGAACGAAGGAAATTAAATCCCGAAATCAAAGTCAGCTTTCTACTCTCACCTAGGGACAAGGCCTGTTTTGAAGAGTCAGTCTTCCTGAGTGAAATGTTTGTCAACTTAATTCTATTGGGAGAGCTTAATTGTCTCTGTGTTTGTTTCGCTTTATTTTTAAATCTCTTAGCAAGTTGCTTGCTCTTCAACTGTGAATAAAAAGAGCAAGAACATTCTCAATGAGAGCATATGTCTTCTCAGCAATAAGCCCAATTCCTCGGATAAACAAAAGAAATCTTGGTCTCTCTTAATGGAGTGCCAGTTTTTCATAGAGTGAGGTCATGAATTTAAATTACACGGAGGGACGACTGAAGACTCATCTGGCGTGAACCGCACTGTGGTGTTCCAGTGACCATTGCCAAAGCTGGTACTGTTTAGAGGTTTTTTTATATAAAAGATCCAGAAAAAGGGCACAGAGTGAAATCTCCTTGCTTACAGATGACATTAAGCTTTCGGGTGGGAGGAAAGGCCAACATAACAGATATAAAGAAATAGCTTTGTGCTATTATCCGCTCACTTTACTAGATGGCATTGTGTCTACCTTTCAAACTTTGTGATTGTGGGTTCTTGTTTCCCACACCCACCCCCCCAAAATCCCAAACATCAGAATATGGTTGATGTCTCCTGATTATTTGAATAAATATATTCTGGTCCTCCCATTATGATTTTAAGAATTGTGCCACTTTTTGAGAGGCAGTGAGAGATGATTGAAGTTTGAAGATGATGGCAACAAACCCAGCATGCTTTTAAAGGCAGTCCTATTATCATATGCTTTTAATCAGACATATTTAATAGAAAATAAGTAATGCACAGAGCAGTGCATGGCTTACTTGGAAGGAAAAAAAAGCCCTCTTCCCTTGGTGGTGACACTAACTGATTTTGAATACCTGATGCAAATCACTTAATCTGTTCTTGAGTATTTTATGTTTCTTTTAATTAAAAAAAACACACTTAATGAGTTAAAGTAGCACCCATAATAACTGAAAGTCAAACTAATTTTCAAATTATACTTCGTGCATTCTGGTAAAGAAATAGAATCAGGAGTATGTGTCAGAAAGAACTTTGTTTATGATAACAAGATAAACATCACTTTATTATTAGAATCTCATTGTAAATATATATTTTGATATTATTTATCATGTTTTGGCTAATAACAGGTTTACGCTATCTTAATTAATTTGATCCTCTCTTTGCAATATAGCTAAATGTTTAAAAATATGTAAAGTAATAATTAAAAATCCTTAAAGTAACCAAAAAAAATTTAAGATGATATTTGCCTAGGTTGACTCAATTCAAATTACTCGTATAATTACATAACCCATTGCCTCAAATACAGAATTTTAGTAAATTATTTGTAAATTGCTTAAAATTTTTGGTAAAACTCGGGCTCCTTTTTTAAAAAATATTTTTTAAATTTATTTATTTAGAGAGTATGAGTGGGGGGAGGGGCAGAGGGAGAGAGAGAATCTCAAGCTGACTCCACGCTAAGTATGGAGCCTGAGGCAGGGCTGAATCCCAGGACCCCAAGATCACCACCAGAATAGAAAACAAGAGTTGGGTGCTCAGCCGACTGAGCCACCCAGGTTCAAAACTTGGGCTCCTTTTGAAAAGAAATTATCCTATGTATTTCAGATATTTGAGGCTCACTCGATCTTTGCTTCAGGAATAATCAAAGTTTCTAAACTGTGTCTACATGTAGAAAATCATTGTCAGAATTAGCTCCACGTTGTAGCAAAGGCCTGGGGCTATTTGCAAGCATTTGGGAATCAATATTGGACAGTTAGCAACAGCTGTGACATCCATATAGTCCAGTTCTCATCACCCAAGAGAAGGGCCTGTGGGTAGACTAAGTGAGCAGCGTGGAGAGTTTCTCCACCCTTTCTTTGTGAAAAACAATTTGGAATGTTTTGAGGGTCCACACCAACCTTCTTAGTAACTTCATTATGCAGTTTCACAATGAGAATAAGTTGAAAACCAATACACTCATTTTACACATGAGAATCCAAGGTCCTGAAAAATAACAGGTTGTTGTAAAGTCACATGTGCTACTGATGGAAGAACTAATATTCGAATTTGGTTTCCTTTTACAATATTCCTTGATTAAAAAGTTAGAAGTCTTGTAATAAAATGACTGAAATAATCAGACTTTCTGTCACGTGGGTGGTAAATTCAGAGAATTGACCTAACAGGTACATTTCAACAAATCAATTAGACTTTCTTAAAAAACAAAATGAAACAAGACAAAACAAACCAAGAACCTCTAGCCTGTTTATTGAATAAAGCTTATTTTTTAATAAAGAGAAAAATTACTTTTAGATAATTCTAACTGGTTGCTGCTGACCACAGTCAGCTACTGCTCAGCATTGTGGGTAATAGCTCTGGTCCTCAGGAAATGCACTTACTTACATTGTTGGTGATGTGGCCCTCGTGGTGTACTAAACATGTAACAGAGGGATGAGGCAGGCACGTTGTCAAAATCAGTCTTGACATGTTAGGAAGCTGCTGGCAGCTCGTGACACATTGGACAAGTTCAATGATTCCAGTACAAAGATGGGAGAAAAAAGTCAACAAGACCCCCTAAAACTTGTACTTGTTTTTTTCTGACGAGTACATTTGGGTCCCAAAAATAATGTGGGCACATAATTATCCTTGTTGACATGGATTCATCAAATGTGGGGAAAATATATTCAGGACAATGGAGATCATTCTTTTTGGCCAATCCACGTGGTATTGATTCGCCAGAAGAAAACATTTATAAAAATATGAATATATATACACATTATTTATCTATAAAAATATATATGTATTATGTCTATGCTTATCTGTTATCATCCGCAAGTACCTCGTCCTATGACCCTTCAGGAATAATATGATCACAGAGGAACATTCCTCCTCGAGATCTAACGGTGCTTGACAGTGGGACACAAGCATGAGCTTCGTTGGCTGTGACATTGCAGTGACCTAAGAGTCTTCTCTGCTGCACTTTGCTTCTGTTTTTGTTCTTGTTCACATGAAGATAAATTTCAATATTTCGCTCGCTTGTGTAATTTGGTGTCACATTCCAGACTATCAGAAGCTCTTCCACATAGAAATTGTTGGGCTCTCCTTGCCTCGAAGCTGGTGTGCTATTCTTAGGCTTCCCTGCTCTTTCCCAGCCTTCTCTTGGTGGCATTACTGTTACAGACCCATGAGAGAGAACAGAACGGCTGGTAGCACACGATGCTATGGACGGATATGAGGACTCAGATTGCTGAGAACACACATATTTAATGAAGCCATCCTAAATACAAGGTTATAATGTTTAATAGCCTAAATGGGGCAAAAAATTACAGATGGGAAATTATCTCCATGTCACTGGATGCTAAACCCAAATTAGGGGGGAAAAAAAAGAAAAATCTTTGAGGTGATGAACAGAAATTATTCTGTGACATTTTCTATCAACATAACAAATAAAATTAGTTTCCCATTTATGTGGTTAAATGAGTAATGCGTGATTGCTTTATTTATATTGTAACAATTGTTGTTAATTTTATGCTCCAAATGTATGATGTCAGTAAATTATTTCTAAGGACAAAGCACATTGTGTTTTTTAAGGCCTCTGTCAAATGCCATTTCCTGAATCACATTGGTACAGATGGATTTTACATTTTTACTTTTATATTTTTACTTCTCTGAACAATTAAAAATTTGAAATTATAAAGCAAAGAGAGCAGTATGCTTCTTATTTACACATAGTAGCCTTTTCTTCATCAAAAAATGATATCTGAGAGGTTAAGGAGAGATGCTAAAAAACTTGCAAACCAAACTAAACGATGCTCTTTTTAAAAAATTTTTATTTTAGGGCACCTGGGTGGCTCAGTCGGTGAAGCATCTGCCATCATGAGGTCATGATCCCAGGGCTCTGGGATTGAGTCCTGCATCAGGCTCCCTGCTCAACAGGAAGTCTGCCTCTCCCTCTGCCTGCAGCTCCCCCTGCTTCTGCTCTCCCTCTTTCTCTGACAAA
Source organism: Ursus arctos (assembly GCF_023065955.2). Taxonomy (NCBI): domain Eukaryota; kingdom Metazoa; phylum Chordata; class Mammalia; order Carnivora; family Ursidae; genus Ursus; species Ursus arctos. Next base: position 6,716,843 of record NW_026622764.1, read on the forward strand.
TAAATACATAAAATCTTTAAAAGAATTATTTTTATTTTATTTAACAATAAATGCAAGGGATGATTTTAAGTAATATTGTTGCATCGTTTAACCTGTATTATTGTATTCGTCATTTACACTTATTTCAAATTACTTCAAATTTGGCAGTAGTTGTTACGTCATATGTGTAAATATGACTTTGGTTATTTTAGTCCGATGTCATCCTGATGACTGATGTCCCAGGAAGGGCTTTCTGTTAGTGAAATCTGAGTAAACTTTGTGTAAAAAGGCCTTTGGGAATGCAGAATTTACTTGTACATCCTGCATGTAGAGGAAATTTGGTATATAATTTATCTAGTGTCTAGAATTCCTTCCCTGAAAGTAAGTTCCAGATGACAATTCAGTGTGGGCTGCTGATCAGTCATGACATAACCGATGACCATGAATAACCACCCCTGACCTGGGCATGGCCAACCATGCCTTACACGGCATCATTAACCATAGTAACTCTTCGAAATAGGGAAACAGAGTCATAGAGTTCAACTAAATTGCTCATAGTCTCACAGCTAATAAGTAACAACGACAACAAAACAAAGCATTTAAAATGAATTATATTTCTGTTTTTTTAAAGATTTTATTTATTTATTTGAGAGAGAGAGAGAGAGAGAAGGAGAGACAGAAGGAGAGAGCACAGAGGAGAGAGAGGGAGAGGCAGACTCCCCACTGAGCGGGGAGCCTGAGGCTGGACTTGATCCCAGGACCCTGAGATCATGACCTGAGCTGAAGGCAGACTCTTAACTGACTGAGCCACCAACATGCGCTTATGTTTTTTTTTGTTTTTCGATTTTTTTTTTTTTTAATGAAGGAATTTTGGGTCTTTAAGTACAATGAGATAGTTTGGCCCAAAGTATATTGTGATAAACAGACATACACCACAAGCATTGATGTATGACAGCTCTGAGGCATTTCAAGACTTATCACCCAAATCAGAATTCAAATAACTTCCTCATGCTGACATTAATGCGAATAGTTTTTTCTATTCTATAGCCAAAGTGTTCTTGCATATCCCTCATAATTTTCAGAGTAAAAACTGACCTTGCATAACATTTTGGGACAAACCACACAAATATTTTAGTAGAGATTCCTCTTTAGATAATGCAAGAGATAAATGGAGGGAAGTAAGGATGTGTAGAGGACATTTGTTTAAAAAAAACTTTTAATAAAAAATGTGTAAAGGTAATGTATTTTAATTTTCAGTACATCCTTTCTTTTTAGTACATACATTTTTAAAGCAAGGGTGGTTAGCATTTTCATTGTGGTAAGATCGGCATTTAATTAATCATTTGCTTTCTCACAGCCCTGAAAGCCAGCAAATTTTATGTTTTCTTTTACATTTTACTATTTTTCACTTATATTAGATCTACAGGCCAGAAAGATTTAGGGATTAAAAAAAACCACAAAATGAAATGCCAAAAAATAGGTTATCAAAGGATTATGATGTGAGAAACAATCTTGACAGTAATTCGTAGCTGAGTAAAATAGCAGAATAAGAAGCATTAGAAATTATATTGCTAGAATGTGGAAGATGGAGACGACATGTGATCGTGGCGGCCTGTGGATATCCCCCTATGCAAATGTTCCCAACACACCCACTTTATAGAGCTTCGCGACTGCTCACCTCGGCCAGTCACTAACTGGAGTTGCCATCATTTCTTTTTTTTTTAATTTAAATTCAATTAGCCAACATATATCATTAGTTTCAGATGCTGGTTCAATAATTCATCGGTTGTGTATAACACCCAGTGCTCATCACATCACGTGCCCTCCTTAATGCCCATCACCCAGTTACCCCATCCCCCCACCCACCTCCCCTCCAGCAACCCTCAGTTTGTTTCCTATAGTTAAGAGTCTCTCATGGTTTTTCTCCCTCCCTGATATCTTAAAGTTCCTCTCCTTCCTCCTTTCACCTAAAAAAACCAGTTAAATACAGTTACTCACAGAATTAGACAGGGACCATCCTGCTAAACAAATGGCCTAGCTTTGAAATTGTATTACGGAGAACAGTAGATTAAATTACAGAAAATATTTCCCCAAACGAGCTTTCCAGTACGATGTTTGCAAGCTTCAGTCTTCAAAACAATGAGAGAATAATTGCAGTTAGAGAACAGGTCAACTGTTTTGCTGGAGTCGAGAATGCATAACTCATGTTTACTAGGATGCATTTGATGTTCAAAAATTGAGTTCATGGGGCACCTGGGTGGCTCAGTTGGTTAAACATCTGACTCTTGATTTTGGCTCAGGTCATGATCTCAGGGTCATGGGATTGAGCTCTATGTCTGGCTCTATGTTCAGTGCGGAGTCTCCTTGAGATTCTCTTTCCTTCTCCCTGTGCCCCTTTCCCCACTCATTCTCTCTCTTAAATAAATCTTTTTTAAAAAATTGAGTTCATTTGTTTCCATTTTGAATAAGTACCCTCATATAGACAAAGGCCAGAACTTGATGCATGACAAGTCTGACAGTCCAAATTCCCTCCTCCTCTTTCACATAAACTCCTCTTATTGTTCACCCTTTAATAGTACCACTACTCCCCGGGGACCAGCAAATAGCCTTCTACTTCTAAGTCTTTCCAAAAACCAAAATAGGAAAGAAAAGTTAGAGAATTTTATGGAGTGATCCCATTCTTAAAAAAGGGAAGGTGAATCAAGTCATGAAAATAATAAAAATTACATGCTCTTCTTCTCCTTTATCCAATCCATTCAAAGCTGAGAAGTAGATTGCATTTCTTTCCCTTCTAAAATAGCAGACGTTAGGGGCGCCTGGGTGGCACAGCAGTTAAGCGTCTGCCTTCAGCTCAGGGCGTGATCCCGGCGTTATGGGTTCGAGCCTCACATCAGGCTCCTCCTCTATGAGCCTGCTTCTTCCTCTCCCACTCCCCCTGCTTGTGTTCCCTCTCTCGCTGGCTGTTCCTATCTCTGTCAAATAAATAAATAAAATCTTTAAAAAAAAATAAAATAAAATAAAATAGCAGACGTTAAAAGCTGACATCAATGTTCAAACCACTGGAAAGGGAGGAAATAATTGACACCTAATCCATATATACTAGATTTATAATATTTTTGCAAATAAAGTGCCTCAACTAAATAATAATGTTCATAAAATTTTCAGATTATTGAGAACTATGAATAGATTATTCTACTCTATTTCCACACACCTGGGAGTTCAGCACTTATTTAAAAAAAAAACGATGAGAAACAAACTGAGGGCTTTAGAGGGGAGGGGGTAGGGGAATGGAATAGACTGGTGATGGGTAGTAAGGAGGGCATGTATAGTATGGTGCACTGGGTGTTATATGCAACTAATGAATCATCGAACTTTACATCAGAAACCAGGGATGTACTGTATGGTGACTAACATAATATAATAAAAAACATTAAAAAATATTTATACGGATCATAGTATGAGCCAGCGCCCTCCATGATCTATCTGTGGATATAGATCAATGAGCAAAGCAAAGCAGCTTCCCCCCCAGAGCTCACCTTCCAGGGAAGGAAACCAGGCAATCATACACACACATACAATATGGAAAGTGGTATTCATGTTATGGGACAAAGAAGTGAAGTCAGGGAAGGGAACAGGGAACATACAGGCTGGGGTGGTAGGGATACATTAACTAGGATGGTGAGGGAAAGCCTCCTTGATAAGGAGACAATTAACGAGAGACTGATGGAAGTGGGGAATTGGTCCGGTGACCCTCTGCGGGGAGAGCCAGCAGGCTGGCAAAAGGCTGCCTGGACTTGGTTTAGGTTCAGTGTGGTCAAGAAACAGCAAAGAGACCACTGTGGCTGTAACCAGTTGACTGAGGGAGGGGCTGGAAAGGGAAGAAATCGGAGATTTGGAGAGAAGTTAAATCACGCACAGTCTTGTAGAATCGAAGCTGATCTTTAATGAGGGCTGAGATGGGAAGCCACTGAGCATATAGAAACGGAGACTCAGAGAAATTAAGATATTTCCCGAGGTCACTAAGCAAGGAGAGGCAAATGGAGCTCCATCTGTTCGCGTGACCTGTGCACTAAGCGAATATGCTATGCATCCAACAAAGATATGCCATCATCTCAGTGTGATGCTGGAGTTGTTTAGAGGAGGAAGGGACTGATTGTGGTCTAGTTTTCAGAGAAACCATCACAGAGAGAGTGGGAACAGAGCCATGCCTTGAAGAATGGAGAACGCTTTTAAGGCAAAAAAAGAGGATATTGAGAGGATCATGAATGAAGTCACGCTTCAGTTAGGAGACTAGTTTGACTTCAATTGAATGTCATGTTGAGTTTAATAGGAAATAGCTCTGGAAAAGAAGGTAGGAGTTAGAGAATAAAGATATAGCATTAAACCTTTTTTACTTTATTCTCTAGTCAGTGGGGAAATAGAGAATTTTGAATAAGGGACAGATAGATTTATTCAAAGGACAGGTTTAGGAATTTTGGACAGGGAATAGTGTGAACACTGAGTTCTTAGTAGTTAACCGGCAGTAGCGATGAAAAGGAAGCGATGAGTGTGGGCGGTAATTAGAAGGAACCCTTGAAAGGAACGTGCTATCAGCTGGGAGTGGTGACATTGAAGAGAATGTTCCCTTTCCTTGTGTCTCCTGTGCCTACATTCCAGTAGGGTCTTTCCTAGGCTCTCTATCAGTCGTGGTTCAAAATTGCCCCCATCACTGGTTTCAAACATTCTGAAAATTTCTTTGTTCTCTTCTTCCCCCCTTTCCTTCTGTGTTTCATTTCTTAGCTGTATTACCTATATCTTTGTTGTGTTCCTCATGTCTGTGACCTCATCTACATCCCCTTGACCTACTTCATAGTGTAGATGTTGCTTTCTCACCTGGACACTTGGATAAATGTCTAACTTGTTTCTGCCACCACATCGCTCGGAGCGTTCATAAGAGCTCTTCAAATTGGACCAATATTCTTTTCTAGGAGTATCTCAGTTTTCCTGAGTGTGGAATATAAGCTCCTGCCCAAAAGGCTATGGTTACATAAATATAACACTTCTGATTTTTTACTTTTTCTTTCTCTTTGCCTATACTCTCAGTTTCCCTCTCCCAAACACAGAACACGTGTGTGAAAGTTGTGCACACACGTACACATGCGTGTAAACACACACACACACACACTGCTCCATTTCTATCAATAGCTTCAACTATTAAAAAAAGTTTATATTATGAAATCTTGCAAGTATAGACAAGTTACATAGACTAGTATAATGAAGTGGTGTATTCCAATTAAACAGCTTCTACAATTAGTCAAATCATGGTCAGCTTTTGTTTCATCTCAGTCATGCTATGAGGAAAACATTGTGCTCCTCCTTGCTCTCACGAGGCCCATGCTCATTATCCTTTCTCTTGTTTCCTCTTCTCTTTGCTTCTTTCTCCCTACCTGCCCACCCCATACCATCTATCAACCCTTTAAGAATGCAAACTACAGGGTCCAGCTAGCTCTGGCACAGCTAGAAACAAGGCTGCAGAGGACTTTGGATTCCTCCAAGCTGTGTTCATTAAAACAAGACGAAACAAACCCAGAAAGAGCCCCTGACAAATGATTGCAAGGGCCTACCATGAGAGAAGACAATCTGTTAGGAGGTGAGGCCGTTTCAAAACCAACCACTGCTCCCATCTTTGTGTCTTGACCTGCAGCGCGTTCATGTCTCCTGTAATCACCTTGTCCCATCTCCTGAATCACTGTCATTTTCTCCCTGAGGTGCTGACTTCCTGTTTCCTCTGCCAGGCTCTTGTGGCTTGCAGCTTTGGCTTAGATGTGACCCTCAGTCCTCTCCATCCATGACTTACCCATGGCATTTCAGTTTAGATCTGCATGGACAGAGAGAAAACAAACCAGCACGTTCAAAACTGGGTTGAGAAGACGATCCTTTTTCATGTCACCCCAGGTGTCCTATCAGTAGAGGAAATGATGTGCCCTTTTCTGGTCTAAGGATATGAGGGCACTATGAGATGTCTCAGGGCTGTGAGAGCACTTCTCCAAGCACGCTTATCCGGCATTAAATCATTGAATGCCCAGATTGCAAAGAAAATTATAGAACTGAAAAACCTGAACCTTTATAGATCAAGACCCCAAGTAACAATTGTAACAGGGCTGGTTATGAGTTTCGCCATCTGGACAAGGTAACCAGATGTCCTACAGTTCTGCTTTTGAGACTTCCCCTTCTGTAAGTCATTCTGCCTGGTGTAAGGGAGTAGCAAGAAAACAGTTGTGTGTTGACCTTAAGTTCTCCCACCTCTGGTGAAGGTGTTGTTCAGGCCGTATGTGTCCCTTTGGGTTTCGTAAAACAACTCCAATCACTGATAAAATTTCTTTCCCACTGGATTAATCTTCTGAAGCTAAAAACAGCCTTCTGATAACCAAAAATCAATCTTGTGAAGCCCTTCTAAATAGCAGGGTTGATAACTGAGTAAAGCTCTCCCCTTCTTACAATGGTTTTCCACTCTCTTTAGGAAAATCAGTGTCTAAAATTTCATAGTGAACATCAAGACACATCCTGGACCAGAATCAAGACATGGAACATGAGCAGATATCCTCCTCTGCTAACACACAGACCGTGATACCTGTCACAGGGAAAAAGGAAGGAAAGCAGATTCCACAAGCCTGGTATATCCTAACTTGCAGTTTCCATAGAAAAGCTGTTAGTCGATTCTAAAGTAATATTCCCCATATTCTTGTCTTCAACAGTTGGACATCTGTTTAGATAGCCAGTGTAGCATTCCTTTGGTATCCCTAATAAATATTAATTCTTAATCAAATGATCATCCCCTCCCCCTCCATTATTATCTGATACAAACATTAATAAGTAAAGGCAGTTTTTCAGAAGTCCTCTTGGACTAGGTAGCTATGTAGTATCTTAGAAATTATTTAACCTTAAATTCTACAGGTTGTAAATAACATTGATTATCCATAGATAATAATACATTGTGTATACAAAACAAACATTTTAGTTATCAGAAAGTACTACACCTGGAATCAAATCTTCTGAATATTTTTGTGTCTTGTTACAAGTAATAAAAAGAAAAAAAAAACACCTCAATACCGAATATCTGTTCTGGTAACTGTCCTTAAATATGGTTGCTCTTTAATCCAGATTATAAGATTTTCTTATACCTGTTTTGCAGATAATTTGAAAAACTTGATGCACATGCATTCAAAGTACTTAAACATCAAACAACATACCTTCTAGAATATCCTCTTCTTCTGAATATTTTTGTGGCACTCGAGTAATAATCTAAGCAGCTATAGATTAGTAAATACTTACTGTGAGCCCCAAACTTTGTAAGTGGTTAATTATTTAAGCAAATAATACAAGTTATTTTCCCTATGAAGAAACTGAGACTAGTCAAAGGCAAGGAGATATGAGATACGAGATCTCTGTGCTAGATATTGTAATTCTATCCCACCTGTTCTATTCCTCACTCTTTTTCTGACGGTACTTTGTCCCAGGAAGCAATTTCTATGGATAGAATCAACCCATCTCTCTCATCCTGTGTCATCTGGATGGTGACAACCGATAGACAACAGCAGCAATCATAGATGGCAGGAAGAGAGAGAAGCCAGGTTTTTACTCTTCTGGCTTCTCCCTGCTAGTCTGCATTGTGGCTGCCTTCCTCTGCCCAAAGCAAGGCTACTGGTCAGCCTTCCACCAACATCTACAGCTACCAGTTTTTGTGTCCTACAAATGCACCCTTTTCTTGCTCCTTCAGACCTGGGATGGTAATGCTTTTCCACCTGACCCTGGGGCTCTTACTATCCACAGTTAGCTAACATAAGCCAAATAACACCATGATAAATTAGTCATTTCATTAAATTCTATTAGATCTTTTCAATTCCCCTCCTGAGAGTACATTGATTTCTTCTGAGACTTTGGTATGGAAATTGTCACTAACAATGGCCCCAGGAAACAGACTTCAGAGTTGAATTCTGATATTGGATTACTCTCATACTGGATGAGTACACTGATCATCTCTTTGCTGGGGGACATAGGGCATCGTGATCTGTGGCATATGGTGGCATATGGTGGCATCATGAGAGCAGGCAGAGGGCAAGGTGTTCTGAGCCGCTACAGCTCCAGTGATAAGTGTAACAAGTAAGGCATGGCTAGCTGTTTCAGATGGCCATGGAGAGACTACTCAGGGAATTGGACCAACTGAAAGACTTGGATATATGCCCAACTCAGGGCATGAATGGAAATTCAGAGGGCCGCCATGACAGCCTTAAAGATGGCCTTAATCCTCTGTAGCTCCACCAAAAGGAAGGATGAAAATTAGCTCTAGGCTCCACCTGCAATTATTACATGATTACAGCATTGATGAATGTGACCCTCCAGGGTGTTCCTCCTAAAGGATTCTTAAGAGAAGAAGGATGCTACTGGCACATGGGATGGAGACACATGGGCAGATGGAATTGATGCTGAGAGCTTTGAACCCCTAAATCTCCCTAAGGGGTCCTTGTCTCGACCAGGCATATCTCTTCTCACCATGTTAATGGCTCCCAGGCCCACAGTGAAAGTCAGATCCCAGCTGGCCCAGAGAAGGAAGTACCAGAGATGGTGTCCTCAGGGAAAAACGACTCTATATACTAGACAAGTTGCATAACATCTTCAATTTGAATTAACAGGAAACTGGGGGAAAGTTTTGGAGTGGATTTGATGACCAAGAAGGACAAAAAGATGTGATGTGGATACACCCACCTAGTAGCAGGATTTAATATATTAGCTCAACCAACAGGGAGTGGCATTGATAGATCACTAAGTTAGTTAATTAAGTCATCTCAATCGATGGGATTTAATTGCCAGAGCTGCTGGGCACACTCTATATCACAGGTCAGCCCATGGGCTAGGTTGGCCCAGCCAGCTTGTTTTCATAAATAAAGTGTTATTGGAACACAGCCCACAAAACCCAAAATATTTACTCTCTGGTGCTTTGCTCACCCCTGTGCTAAAGAAATCAAAAGCTCTAACAGAAAGGCATGTTGGAGTGGACTAATTTTATACAACATGCTCAACATTCCTCCCATTCCCTCGCCATTTCCCTGGCAAGGCTGGACAATGCCTCCTGAAGAAATGAGATAGTGTCTCTCCTCCAAGGGCCATAGTGGCATTGGGTGAGGTTGCCGTCAAAATAGATCCAGGGGTTGAGCAAAGTTTTGTGGGTTCAATGGCTCACACAATTTTGAAGTCCTTTTAAGTAAAAAGTGCAATATTATAAATGCAAAAAAGTGCAATAATGATTATTTAGAATGATAAAAACAACCACGACAAATGAAATGTTTCAAAAGCTGTGAAATAAAACTAACATCACAAAATCTAAGAAAACAACTTAAAAAATAATTAATTCTATCATCAATTTTTAATGCTTCCCTCTCCCTACCCCCCATTAGGAGAGATTGTTTGTTTTTAGTTCAGTTTAGTTTTGCTGCATAAAACCTATTCTTATAACGGTAATGGCAGAGTGGTAGAGGCTAGATGGTGACACCTCACTATCAGATAAGGTGTGCCAGATTACCAGGGTAAGCTTCAGGTGTCTGTGACTGTGGCTAATTCATCATAAATCCCTAGGGGTGACATAGATGGGTGGCCCTTTTAGGTCCTGTCTCACATATATAATTGAATGATTTGGAGTCTATTAGATTGAAATTGACTCGAGTTGCATCAGTGGGGATTGATTGCGTCTTGCTCACTTTCCGAACCAAGTCAATTCACAAACCTGATGTTCTTCAATTGATAGGAGGTGAGGTTACTTGAGGAAGAACCCATATCACAGCCCACTTCTATACCTGAGATTCTTCCAACAAGTCTTTCCCTAAACGTAACTCTTAGCCATTTACCTGAATGACACAAGGTTAGACTCTCTCTGTTTACACTAATCTAGATTCTACCAAGATCCACTGCTCAAAGTAGAAATTTTGGAAGTCAAGTGATAAACGTTGTCTTGGCCCAAGTCGGTCTCTGAGGGGTGCAGTCGAACCACAAGCCCATCCTGTGGTTATTGTTTCAATTCTAGAATATATAGTGAGAACAGATATACTTAGGCACATGTAGAATTTCCACATGGGTTCCCAGACCTGTGAGGACCTATTATGTTAGGATGGGTTGAGTGGAAGCCCTGAAACTGTCTTCTCTAACCCTTCATCTCTCATGGTAGCAAACTAGAAGCATTATTGCATCCATCGGGACACAAAACAACATGGTGGCATCATTGAAGCCTTGAAAGGCTCAGAGTGTTTCCTAGTGGGTCTCTATATGCCCGATTGTCTGGTGAAAAAGCCAAGTGGGCCTTGCAGAATGACTAGGGATTTTTAAAAGTATACCTGGGGGGAGAGATCAATTCCAGCCATGATTATAGGTGTATTATCTCTACTGAAACAAATAAAGACAGTCTCTGGGCATCTGGCATGCAACTTTTGATGTAGCAGCATGCTTTCTTTTTCAACTCCCTTCAGCAAAGATACTCAGATCATTTTGCCTCATGAGCCGTGGATAGCAGTCTCACTGCCCTTTCTTATATCAGGATAATGTCAATTCTCTTGTTTTCTGCAGAAACGTAGATTTCAAGTACTGCAATCATCTTAATAACACATTGAACACCACCCTATCCATTCATTGATGACATTGTGTTAATTGGATCTGGTAAGTGGAAGGCAGCAAACCTTAGTGAGTATATATGACAGAGGAAAGATACAAATCCCAAGGAAGTCCAGGGCCTGACAAACGGGAGAGTTTCCAACAAGTCCAATGATCTGGGGATTTTAAGAATATTCTGAGACACAATTTTCTGTACCTTGCTTACCATAAAGACGGAGGCACATTTCCGTAGGTTGCTCTGACCCATCGAACAAAACCTGTTAGGCTGACACATTTAAATGGGGTCTGGATCAAGTAAAATTCTCTGGAAGTTCCAGAATGTAGTAGAAAGGGCCCTACGTCTTGGGTTTGATGACCTACAAGGGTCAATGGCAGAAACGGAAGGTCTAGAGAGCCTCTGAAAATCCCTAGTAGGAGAATCACAGTACTGGCTCTTTTTTGTTGATGATTATTCTCCATTTCAAAAGCAGATCGTAGGACTGAGCATCTGACCCTGCGACACATGTAGCCGAATGACTATGCAAAGTAACTGCCTGTGATGAACTGGTATTATGTGATCCAGCAAACCACAAAATTTGTTGCGCACACAGCATTTTACTGTTCAGTGGAAACGACATTTACAAAGCTGGCTTCCACAAGTCTGGAAGACCTAAGTCAACTCCATTTGTGATTAGGATGTGTCCGTTGAGGAAAATTGCCATTTCTACGTACCCGAAATACAACAGCATAGAGCAGCAGCATTTGATTTTCAATTACCTGTACCAACTTTCAATAGACAACTGAGAGTCAAAGTGACCATTAGTTATTATTAATCTTTTGAATAACATATTTATGAGGACAATATTATCTTTTTGGAATGGTTTTACGTGGTCGAGAAATGGTTTCCTCTTATAAACCTAAATGACATTACTCCATTCCTCTTTTACTCTTAGAAGCTGAATTCCAGCAATATCATTCTGATGAGCAGTACATTTTTTTAAGATTTTTTAAGAAAAGTATTCACTTGAGAGAGAGAGAGAGCATGTACACACGCACAAGCAGGCAGAGGGGCAGAGGGAGAGGGAGAAGCAGACTCCCCACTGAGCTTGGAGCCCAATGCTGGGTTCGATCCCAGGACCCTGAGACCATGACCTGAGCCCAAGGCAGATGCTTAAACTGACTGAGCCACCCAGGTGCCCCAGTACATTCCTTTTTAAAATTTTTTAATATTATTTACTGGTTTTGATTTCTATTTTTTGTCTTTTTACACAATTTTTTATAAAGTCTGATGTACTAGCTAAATGTTTTACTTTTATCATTAAGTCTTTTAAATAGCCCGAATATTTTCATGTTTCTAAAAACAAAGGTCTCCTCAAATTTGTCACCAACTGCAATTCTGACGGTCCTCCTGGGGTCAGATGACTCTTGGTATTCTTAACAGATCAATAGTGATTAATCTTCAAGTATCCAGAGTCATCCTGAGTTGTATGCCTGCTGGGTCTTGGAATTGCAGGGAAGAGTGTGATTCAGTACTGAGATTTGTATTCTCAGTCATGGCACCCACGGGGAATGAAGAGTTGCTTTCAATGAGTTTTTGTTTTTGTTTTGTTTTTGTTTTTCTACCTTCAGACTTGCCAGGAACTTCTGGAAGTCTTCTTCCAAAGAAATGGCAAAAAGACCAAAGCAGTAATTCAGGGCTACAGAAATCTGCTGTATGCTCCTGCCTTCCGGTCTGTATTTCTGTGACCATGTAATAATAGGTCACTGAGATGGAGCCCTACACATTCATAGGCAGCCCCTTGGACCCCCTGAGTATTCACAAGCATGCCAGACACATTGACAAAAAAGCAGTATGGGGACATGTGAAAAGAAAAAGCAGGATTCTTTTTAGAAGTTTTGCCTAATTTCTATACCTTGAAATTTGTTTCTCCCTGGTATTTCCTGTTTACATTATCATTTATATTCACCATGCACATTTCTAATAGACTCCCACAAGTGTCAGGAAGCGACTCCTGCCCTGGCAGCCTCCTCTGTAAGCCTAAATGTAGACATCTGTTACGAATAAACCTCTTATACTGCGTCCTTCTTGAGATGATTAACCTGTTTCTGTGATTTCCTTCAGGTATCTATTATCGCAATGAACTGGGGAAGTTTCTGAAAAACATTCTCTTAGCTTCTCTGCTCTGACAATCAAAACTGTTTTTCGTTCAGTGCAGTGAATTACGCCCATCTCTGAATTCCTCTCAGTAATTCCGGATAATGTGTGGAGAATCGAGATATTTGGATCCTACTTACACATGTAGAGGGTGACATAGAGACTCTTCTCACACTGTTTCTATTTTTGAAATATGAACATCGCTCTTGTATGCACAAAGATAAGAACCAGAGTCTGAAAAAATAAGTCAAGTAAACGCCACGTTATGGAAGCAGATGATGTTTATTGAAGGCAGAGTTTTCCTGTGTCTCAATTTAGTTAATTATACTTTTTCCCCCATGAAAACAAATTAAGCTATTATTAGCCATATGTAAGAAAAGACCATGTTTTGTATATTGGTCTTCCCCTTCCAACGTGCCTGTTTGCTTGAAGAATCATTCCAAGGGGGTTAAGGCGGTATCATCTGTGCCCAGGGTGCCCATCCTCTGGGGTGCGCTCTCTGCTGGACTTCACACCTCTCTACTCTGGCCACATAGGAATTGGCAAATGACTTACAGGGCACCGTGCTCAGTCGCACCTCAGCGAGGTCCCCTCATCTCTGGGTCTTGGCTCCTCGAGTCCTAGCAACTTGGGTAGGTCTCTAATGCTTCTAGCTAGCTCCTGTACACTTTATTTCCCCAACACGTTCTAGTGCTTCTCAGTGGGAAGTTTGGTGAACTACAACTTAATCACTTGTTTTGTGGGAAGGAGAATTGCTATTTTGGGGCATGCTTTCATCAATTCTCACAGCAGCTCTGTCAATCAAATATTATCATTATTTATAGTGTAATACAAGACAACTGAGGGTTTCTCTCTTTAAACGATTTGCTTGCCCTGTTTTAAGTAATTGGATGGAGTAACTGGGGTTTGGTCTTAATGTGTTCTGAGTCCAATGCACACATACATTTATCTTATGTCTCAGGTACTGTGTTGGGTGCTTGATGACTATGACAAAGCGGCTAATGTCTTTTCCATGATACACAATACTTTGAACTAAAAGTTTATAAACAAGATCCTTGTTATAACATCTATGTGAGATTTATTACTTAGAGCTTTTGAGAGTTAAAATAATGGGAATTTATTGGCAGTAGATGATATTAGTGTGCCTAGTAGTCTTTTTGGGTTGCTGTATCAAAAATGACACAGAAACAATAGAAATCTATTTCCCACAGTTCTGGAGGCTGAATGTCCAGGATCAGGGCACAATAGTGTGAAGTAAGCATAATTCTTAGTATTCGGTGATGACTTATGGTTTCAGGAAACCTTGTGAAACAGCATCTTATTTGATACAGTAACCATTCAAGTATATAGTGTATCTTCATCGTGAAGGTAAGGAAACTGAGGCTCAGATATTTATGAAAGTCACTGACAGACATTCAGGAATTGAGTATCAAAGTCAGAATTCAAATACAGATTCCATGTACTAGAGACACTTTGCTCCTTCTTAGTTATTCATCCTTCAATTCATAGTTAGGAGTAAGGCTTTAAAGGGTTAAATTATATCTCCAAATACACTCAGTAGATGACCACTAGAATTCTCATCTAGGTCTTTGAACTCTTTTCCATAAAACTGTTAATGTGTTGGAAGTATAGGCGTGTGTGTGTGTGTGTGTGTGTGTGTGTGTGTGCCCACCACTAACACTCCATCTATCCCGTGATATCTCCCAGGGACATTGCCATTAAAGTTAATTACAGTATTTTGTTATGTACTGGCTGTTTCTAAATAAAATCTCTCTCAAGCACATACGGTATTTGTAGTCTCTTGGTGAGACCGTCCTTACTGCAGCCCATCAATATTTCTGGTTCTTCTTTCCTTCTGAGCTTTTGGGAGGATTAGTTTTTCCCACCCTCTGGAAGTTAATATAATTGAGTGCTATAAGAACACATCACTTCAAGGTGGAAGCATTTCAGAGCTGCTGTGTTAGTTTTCGTGCTCTTTTCCCTTGCTCTGGCAAACCTTGAAAACTTGCATTGAGACTCGTAATAAGATGGTGGAGCCTCTGTTAGCAGAGATCTATGGCAGGTTCACTCAGCCAAACTGCATGAAGATTGAGCAACAAATAAACCCTTTTGTTCAAAGCCGGTGAAATTTTGAAATACTCCTTACCGCAGTGTAACACTTAGCCAATACTAATTACCCTTGACTAACGACATCTATAATTTGATTGGATACTCTAGAAAGACGTGTGTTCTTTCATTCAACAAATATTGATTGTCTAATATATGGCTAGGTAATATACTAGGATCTGTATATATCATGGTGAGAAAGACACAAATATGACATCTGTCCTCATGAAGTATCCAGGGTGGAAGACTCACCTGACCATTTTATTTTAGGATTAAAAGGAGCATGGGGGCGCCTGGGGGGCGCAGTCGTTAAGCGTCTGCCTTCAGCTCAGGGCGTGATCCCGGCATTCTGGGATCGAGCCCCACATCGGGCTCCTCTGCTACGAGCCTGCTTCTTCCTCTCTCACTCCTCCTGCTTGTGTTCCCTCTCTCGCTGGCTGTCTCTCTCTCTGTCAAATAAATAAATAAAATCTTTAAAAAAATAAAATAAAATAAAATAAAAGGAGCATGAACTGCAACTTTGCTAAAATATATAAAATGATAAAGATGTCATTTTCCTTTTTAAACAAAATAGAAGCAATTTTAGTATTTGAGTTATTACGGTATCTATGACACTATTAACTATGGTTTGTGGGAAGGGACGGGTGAAATGTAGAGTTAGTAGGCTTACCACATGATTAGTGGAGGACAGTTTATGGGTGTGTAAAGTTAATAGACCAAAGTATCATTATGCTAAGAGCCAAGACACAGAGAAAACAGTAGTTAGAACTGTCTACATTCTGTATTGCTATCCTTAAGTTTTCCAGTACTCCCTACATGGTGTATACATTTTGTAATTTAACTCTTTAGACATTATTTTGTTTGGTTCACTTATGTAAGTCTTGGTTCACTCTATGTTGTCAATTTTTACAGTTAGATCTACAGTAAGTATTTGGAAACTTTAGCTGAGACAGATACCAAGCAAGTTATCTTGTGATTCATGGTGAAAGTGCTGACACTTATTTTCTCTTTACTATCTCAAGACAGCATAACCCCTCTGATATACTATAGCTCCCACTGTCCACCTGGATACACCTCTTAGATGATGAACAAGGTGAGTCAACAGAGGCAGACATGGCTAATCTTACCACTCCTCTCCCCATCTGATGAAATCAGACAATCGAAAGGTTTAATAGTTTGGAAATGTCCTCAGAATTTTCTAATGAAGCACAGATATCAGTATGTTTGAGATGAAATAAATTCCACTAAGGTTTTTCATAATTTCCTTATTATTTTTGTAATTAATTTTAATAGTATTGTACATGTTTGGGGGTAAAATTCATGGGTAGAAGTTGGAGCTATGGAAGAACATACATACATTTTTACATTAATATCCATTGAAATAATTTCCATATTTCTGTGTACATTTGTGTTTCCTTGAAATGTAGTGACTCAATGTGAGACCCCTCAAAGCTTTGCCTCCACAATTGCAAAATCTAATAAACAAAAACTGGAAAAATATGAATGCCTATCAACATTGAAATAGATAATTTGTGGCATGTTCATATGAAGAATACTCTCAGTAATGGAAATTAATGAGCTATTAATATCTACAACAACATGGATGATTTTCAAAAAACAATGTTGAGTAAAATAGGTCAGACATAAAATAAAACATATTATTCAATGCATATAAAGTTCAAAAATAGCAAAACCAAATTATATGTGATATTTTAATATTATTACTAATTAATATCAATACAAATAGCACTAGAGAGTATAGTTCTAGGTTTTAGAACATACGGTTTTCTGTTAACCATATGGTTAGTTTCTGGTAATTTCCTAGTTATTGATTAGCTTGGTTTTCACATGGTCATTTCACTCTGTGGTTATTCATCATGCCATACTTCCTGTGATTTGCCGAGGTTCGTGGATGTTGTTTTATGACAATGATGAGTTAAAGAGTCCAAAACTTTTTGATACTTATGTCCTTTCCTAACCCTTGTAATGTCTTATTATCCTCTTAAAACTTTTAAATCCTAAGTTACATGATATTTTTAAATAATTTATCTGCTTAAATTTTATCACATTTACCATTTCATTGTTTTTTATTCTTTCCTCCATCTCTAGCTCCCCATCTGGGGTTCTTTCCTACCTGCCTGGAAAACACCCGTGACATTTCCTTTGCTATGTGTCTGCTAGTGATGAATTTCCTCTGTTCAGTGTTTGTGATATTTTAATCATGGTAGGTTTGAGCTAGGAAATTTTGGAGATAGAATTATTGGTTTATTTTAGTACGTGGAATATACAATTCCATTTTCTTTATGTCTTCCACGTTTTTATTGTAGCATAGTTAGCTGTCAGATTTCATATTTCCTGTAGCTTTTTTTCTGTTTCTGTTTTACCATACGATTAGATGTGGCTTTTCTCTCTTTCTCTCTTTTCAATTGTTTTCTTAGGATTTCTATGGCTTCTTGAATCTGTATTGATGTCTTTTATAACATTCAGAAAATTCTGCTCTTGTCTCTTCAAACATTGCTTTGCCTCCAACCTCCCTTTCCTCTCTTCCTAGGACTCTAACACCCAGAGAGTAGGACTCCTTACTGATGACCGTCCTCTGTGTCGCATATCCTTGTGTCTGTGTTCTCTATTTTTCATCTCAGTACTTCATTCTGAATAGTTTGTTCTTATTTATCTCCCAATTAATTATGTCCTCTTCAGTGGTGCCTACTAGACTGCTAAATGAATCAATGGATTCCTTAATGTGAATTAATAATGGAATTCTATTTTCTGGAATTTTTAGAAATATTTTCCCACACTTTGTTAAACTTCCAAATTGCATACTTTTCTTCTCGAACTTAACTAGAGTGGGTGTTTTAAAGCTTGTGTCTGAAAGGACAGCCTACATATGGAACCACTGTAGGTCTGTTTCCAAATTTCTCATGCCTCTGCTGGTGCTCATGTGTGTGGGTTCCTTGCGGACCATGACACTCTGGTGCAGAGCGTTGTGAATCGTTCACATTATGACCACATACGAGTACTGCATGCTTTTCCATATTACATTTAGGATGTTTTTCATGCTACATGAAACGTGTTTCATGTGGCAACAACTGTAGTTAATAGTTTGCAACAACTGTAGTTAAATATTTACCATTTTACAGATAATAAAACTGTAGTACAAGTGTTCCATATAGACCCGGAAGCTAATATCCAAACTCCTCAATTTGATCCCAGGAAATATTCTCTACCTCTCTGATACCACATATTTATTAGAAGCAAAACAAAAAATGAACCAAAAAAAAAAACCCTCTTCCTGTCATTTAGTTGTTTTATATATAGCTTCCCAATAATCAAAATAATTGATAAATAAAAATTAGATCTGAAAGGTTTTTATTTGCTTTGCAAATAAGAAAACAAACAAAATTTTCTTTACTTAGCAAGCACTTTGCATCATCTTATTAAATTCTCGTGACAATGCTATGGCTAGATATCCCCATTTAATAAATGAAGAGACAAGCAGAGAAAGACTAGGAAACTTGTTCAAATACCCACAGCTAGAAACAGGCAGAATAAAATTTCAAAATCAAATTAGTCTGACTCTAAAACATATGTTATTTCTTTCTTTTTTTTTTTTTTTTTTTTTAAGATTTTAGTTATTCATTTGACAGAGAGAGAGACAGCCAGCAAGAGAGGGAACACAAGCAGGGGGAGTGGGAGAGGAAGAGCAGGCTCCCAGCAGAGGAGCCTGATGTGGGGCTCGATCCCACAACGCCAGGATCATGCCCTGAGCCGAAGGCAGGCGCTTAACTGCTGTGCCACCCAGGCACCCCAAAACGTTATGTTCTTTATTTCTGTACTATGATCTCTCTCATACATTTCAAAAATAACTAAAATATATTTGACAGTAGATTTTTATGCTATTTTTTCATATCTCACTTTTTCACTGAAGAGAGTAATCCATTTTAATTAAGCACAGACCAACAGCTCTGCACCCAACAACATATATAGACGCAGATTCATAATAAAGACCGAGCACTGATGGAAATCTGAGTATTCACTTCACGGTGAGCTACGTCACTGGCTCTTCACAACTGAAAAGCTTTGCCTTAAGGTGGCATAATTTTCAAGCTCAATTCAAGCCTGCGGAGCAAGAAGCACTAACTCATCTTTTCAAAATGTGCTTAGAGAATGTCTTCGAAAAACAGCCTGCTGTATGTTTCATAAGGGCCCTGAGAAAAATAGTATATTCCGATAAATTTCATATGACTCTAAAT
This sequence comes from Ursus arctos, assembly GCF_023065955.2. Lineage (NCBI taxonomy): Eukaryota > Metazoa > Chordata > Mammalia > Carnivora > Ursidae > Ursus > Ursus arctos. The sequence continues at coordinate 6,735,950 of NW_026622764.1, forward strand.
ATGGTAGATAAGAGATTTAAAATAACATTTTTAAAGGAGTATTTTTTTCATTGAGTTTATCTTTCTTAAATGCTCAGAGACATGAATATATGAAAATTTGTGAATAGTAAGAGACATTTTATGCTCTGAAATCAAATTAAATATCCTGAAATGCCAACTCAGGTTTGACCATATATATTTCTGTAACAGGTTTTGCTTTCTACTTCACTTCAAAAAGACTTGCAAAAATTCAAAGTGGAGGAATTGGCTTATGTTGATTTGCTTTCTTCTTGCTTCAGGGTCTTTGGACACGAAGCTCTCTCTGTTAAGATGCTCTCCCCCGATGGTATGTCTTTCTCCAGCCTCTTCTTTGGCCATGCTTCATTCTTAGTGATTTGGCCCTATTGTCACCTTTTTTGAGAACCCTTTCTGACTTTTTCTACTCCTCACCTACTCACCTTCATCCTGGGAACACTCCAGTGTGACTGCCCAACACAGCTTCCCTTGTGCTTCAATTAACCACAGACTCTTGTAGTTAGTTACTTAGTCTGTCCTCAACCTCACTGTGCTTTGCTTGAAACCAGAGTCTGTTTCATTTTTTTAAAAATACCTTTATTAAGGTATAATTCATCACCTGCTTTTGAATCTATTTTTTTGTGTATTTATATCACTGTGCAACCAGCACGGTCTAGTTTTTGGACATTTTGTTCCCCATAAATAAACTCCATATCCATTTGTGTTCAATCTTCATCCTCATCCCATAATTTTCCAATCCCAAGCAACCATCATCTTTACATTATCTGTGATTAATAGAATGGTAGATACATAGTAAATTCTTTTTTTTTTTTAAGATTTTATTTATTTATTCGACAGAGATAGAGACAGCCAGCGAGAGAAGGAACACAAGCAGGAGGAGTGGGAGAGGAAGAAGCAGGCTCCTAGCGGAGGAGCCTGATGTGGGGCTTGATCCCATAACGCCGGGATCACGCCCTGAGCCGAAGGCAGACGCTTAACCACTGTGCTACCCAGGCGCCCCATAAATTCTTTTTTTTATAATAATTTTTTATTATGTTATGTTAGTCACCATACAGTACATCCCTAGTTTTTGATGTAAAGTTCCATGATTCATTACTTGTGTATAACACCCAGTGCACCATGCAATACGTGCCCTCCTTACTACCCATCACCGGCCTACATAGTAAATTCTAAATAAATGTTTGCTTTAAAATACAAGTAGTAATGTGTATTCGTTTCCTAGAGCTGCACTAAGAAAGTATCACAAATCGGATGACTTAGAACAACAGAAATCTATTTTCTCATAGTTCTGGAGGCTTGAAGTCCAATATCAAGTTGTTGGCAGGGCCATGCTCCCTCTGAAACCTGTAGGGGAATCTTTCCCTGTCTCCTCCAAGCTTCTATTGGCTGCTGGTGTTTCTTAGTTTGCAATTGGACAACTGATCTCTGCCTCTGGGATCACATGGCATTACCCCAGGCTTCACATGGCCACCTTCTTTTAAGGGCACCACTTAATATTCGTTTAGGGCACACCCCATTGCTGTATGTCCTCATGTTAATTAATTACATCTGCAAAGACCTAATTGCCAAATAAGGTCACACTCAGAGGTACCGGGAGTTAGGATTTCAATATATCCTTTTTGTGGGGAGAGGGGACATAAATGAACCCATAACAGAATAGATGAATGATCAATGAAATTATTCATTACTATTTGCAATGGCTTTTATCTTAAAAATGGTGATAATATTATATGATTTTTACTTCTCTAGGTAGAAATCATTTCACAGCTTGTATGTTTTTATAGTTATACTATGAACCACTCTGATAATTTACTCACTATAAGTAAGTTACTCTGAATTTACTTGATATGAGTAAATTATTTCTAGTGCAGCTTGCTATGTTAGATGGAAATTAACTGATTACATCTTAATCCTTTTTTTTTTTTATGTTTCTACTTCCCAACTATGGTCTGCAACTTCTCTTTGTTACATCTCAGTGGAATTGTAGGTAAAAAATTCCATCTATATATCCTATATCACACTTTCTCATGTAAATAATGCTGCCTGCTTGAGTAGTTCAAATTAGAGCTACGTTACAAAAATAGGAGTGGTAAAATTTGGTGACATATTTTCTATCTTTTTCCTTTTCCACATGAAACTTTCTGGTGAAATCCTGAGATTAGCTTTAGTTCAAGAATTATTTTGGTACCCAAGGAACAATTCTTGACTCATGAATTCTCATTCTTAAAATAGAATCATTGACCAACAAAAGACAAAATAGCAATCTTCTTGAGAATTGGAGCAGACAATTGATTTGAAAACTATACAATATCACCTAGCAGATATCAATAGCCAAGCCCAATGTGAAAAGTTGTTAGAAGATAGATGAAGAAGGGAACATAATATAATTTTACGGATATGAATTTGGGACTAGAGTCGTGGCTGCCGGACAAAGGGAGAACCCAAAACTCTCAGAAGTTTGTGAAGAAGGAGAACAAACAATCAAGGAACCAAGAGAGAAGATTCTTTGGGTCTGGATTTATTAAGTGTTTATGTAACTGTAATTAGTTATAGGCAATTTACAGGCAAGCCTTTAGGATCAGATCTCCAAAGGAACTAGCTTGAAAAATGTTCAAATACATGTCTCAGTGTGCCATTAATCTTGTGATGCTTAATCCGATCTACAAAAGAAACTCTTATCTGAATCAAAGGAGAAATTCCAAATAAATCACAAGTAGATCTACTGTTATATTTTGTAATTTTCTTTTTATAATTAGTTTTTGATTTATAAGATGTTACTTTCTATTCGTTTCAAGAAACTTGATAGCTTAATGTTTTTGATTGCCCTCGTTCCTCCAAATATTTCTTTCACAAATTAACCTGGTTTTGCCTTATGTTCTACAGAAATATGAAAGAAGAAAAATTTCCTCTATCATAACATAATTGGTACAAATTCTCTTAAGATGCATTTTGGTTAGAAGCATTGAATTCTGGTCCCCGATTTGACTATCTTGTTCTGGTATCTATCTAAATCTTCTTCTGTCTGGAATTCTTTTTTTAAAATTTATTTTAATTTAATTTAATTTTTTTTATTATTTTAAGTAGTCTCCATGATCAGTGTGGAATCCAACACACAGGATTTGAACACACAACCCTGAGATCAAGACCTGAGCTAAAATCAAGAGTCGGGTGCTCAACTGACTGAGCCACCCAGGTGCATTATCTGTCTGTTATTCTAACAATTTTTTTCTGAGGATTTGGTATTTTACATAGAAATACTGAAAAATCTATATTTGTAGTTTTTCTTCATCATTTGATTCCAGAGCTGAATCAAAATGGATTTTAAAAACTCATTTTGCTAATTTTATGTTTTAAAAATATTCAATGCCTCTGTTTTCCTTATGGCAGAGGAATGGTTCTGGATCATGTGGGAATTACATTTGTGAATAATGCATAGTTATCTTCCTTAAGAATTGTTACAGTCTAGCAGTTTAATAAAACAGAGACATGAACAAAAGAACCAAACGGCTAAAAATCGGGTATGGCCAGAACATTGGTGAGACCTGTGTTGTCTTTATAAGTTCAGGTTTCTTACAAATTTAATACATAGATTCTTTCTCTCCGAAAGTTCTACTTTTTTAAATTTGACCTGGATATTTAATAGAAAAATTATAGCAAAGAATAGCCATCTAAGTGTTTGTGTAAGTGGATTAATGAACTTAATACAGGCCCAAAGAACACTGAGGTATCCATTGAAAAAAGCATTCTTCCTGGATTTAAGATCTTTTTAAAGGTTTTATTTTTCTGCTTATTTTTCAGATAGCAGATAAAGATTTATAAGAATTTAAATGTATGTTCCTCTTCTAGTTTTTAGGCCTAGTAGTCTTAGGTCCACTTGAGAAAAATTATAGCTCACCTACTATTTGTTTCAAGGATAAACGTAACAGTCCTTTTTCACTCTTATGAAATTTCAGACTTTTTTAGAAGCACAAAAGTACACAGCAAAAAAGATAACATTTCTTGGAAAGAGAATCTTGTTTAGAAATATGAGTCTATAAGGTTTTTGTATGTGTATTTTTCCTTCTTTTCTTTTCTTTCTTTGTTTTTTTTTTTTAACTATAAGAAACTCCTGTAAGTGATGCAGAGATTTAAAATAATGAGAAAAAAAGATAAGAAAGGCCAAATGGTTTAAAGTTATTTTATCTCTGGAAGGATCCCAGTGACAGCCCAGCCCAACATGAAAACAATCTACATTGTGTAGCAGAACAGTTAACATCAGTGTGGCCATCTGGGAACATTCCAAGCATTATGGATTGATGGCCAGAGACAATCCCCTTTTAACAGCTGAGCACATTCGCACAAAACCACAACTCAAGTCAATGGAAAAGAAAATGCTCCCGTAAAAAAACCCACAGGCTGAAGAAGTGGATTCATTACATGTAGGAAACAGTCACGAAAATAACTTGAAAGAGGGATGGTGATGAAAATGAGAAATTTCAAATTACCAAAATTAGGTCCATATGAGAAGTGCACCTAGCCTTATTTAGACCTGTGCTTGAATATTTTTTTTTTAATTTTTTGCACTACAGAAAAAAGAAAAAAAAATCATATGACATATCACCACGCATGAAAAGCTCAATAATTTTAGAATCTTAATTAAAAATTAAAAAAACCCTGATAGCCTCCTATATAATTATATCGCTGCCCCAAAGTGTGAACAAAAGTACCACCAAACTCCTTTTCAGAATTGAGATTAATTAATAAGAGTTCCATACTAATTAATCTTTAATTTCGTGTTTTTGAAAATGAAATTCGAGTAAATGCAGCTAAATCATGTTTCAAGGTAGAATGCATAAGTATTGATAGATGTTTTCTTTACATGATTATCAGGAAGATAATTTTTAAAGTGGAAAATGTAAGATAGCTGTTGACGAGCAGTGTCTAAAACGCTCAAGTGAATCTGCATAACGCTCTCACCGCCAAGTTTGGTTTTGCTTCTAGCATCAATGCTTAAAACTATTTTTAAAGGCAATTAAAATTGTATAGGTGGCATAAATCCAGAGAAGAACAGCTGTCCCTATTGATACACCAATTGTTCAGAAGATACTCTCATGGTTATTTTCAACATTCCGTATTCACTATCTTTAAGAAATTGGGGAATAAAGAAATCTACAATATTTAAAAGAAGTAAATCTTTATACAAAAAAGTGTTTTGTAATATTTTAAATATCATCAACTAACAATTGATCCTGTATTAGATATGGTTTGAGGAGTATAGGGTTTTTTTGGATGCTGTTATGATTTATTTTGTAATTATCATTAATTTGCATGAGCAAGTACCCATTTGTGAATAAAATTGCTTGATGCTCTATGAGAAAACATCAATGGACACAGCTCATGCGTTACAGAGACCGTGGCTGCTATTAATTGTTGTCACTGCTATCTTGAGTATGAAACCCTGTATAGAATTGGGGACAATAGCCTCTCGGAGTGAATCAGATTTTTCCATTGTCTGTGACCCTTCTTTATGATGACCTCACAGTTATTGTTTTGCTACTTCAGTGCCATGACATAATTCATTATATGATGAATTTTGCTAAAAGGTAGGCTTGAATTGCCACAAATGTGGAATCTGTCCCCCGAATAATAATAAACCTTAACTCAGAATCAGAGTAAAATTTCATTTGATGTTTAAAAAGTTGATTACACTTCTTGAGTACACAAATGCCCCTTTTGCTACTCTCACAGGCATATCTTAAGAGTTTTCAGTAGAATATTCCTAGTATAGGAGCCTCAGGGTTTATTTACAAAAAAAGGGAATTTAGAAGCTCTACAGATCTGTGCCTGATTCCTAGCTCTAGAACTTATTTGAACTATAATTATTTTTAATGATTCAGGGAAACCATCGGATTTGCATACCTGGAAATTGTTGATTGCTGAGTTTAAAAGAGAAAATCAGTGCAAGAAGCTAGCATTGTAGCATTGTGTCTAGCTCAATATAAGCAAAATATCTGGAAAAAATAACAAACCTCATCAATGGGATTTTTTTTTTTTAAGCACTTACTGTCGGGCCCCATATGATGCTTCCAAGCTCATCTTTCTTGTTCTTCTGACCCAATCCTAGAATCAGTCATTTTTCCAAAGAATCTTGGAACTTGTTAGTGGAAAATGGCATTAGACCCCAAGCTCTGGTGGGCTCTTTGCTACCAGGATATCATCTTTTTTGGACATTCTCGGTTCACAGACTAACCCCTGCATATACACATGTCTATAAATATTTCCGTATCTATAGTCAACAAAACATAAGTTAATACTGACTTCTCCAATGATCCATATAGATAATTCTAGACCCCCAGCCCCTCTGGCTTATCTGCATATTCCCACTCTGATGGTGCGGAACCTCTCATCATCCACCATTTATTCATTTATTTACTTCATTGTTAAGTTTCAGTGTTCATGCATAGCAGTACCGGAATTGTTTACTCATGTCCTAATGGGATAAACTTCATCAACCAGACCACAAGGCTTTTGTGCAACTGCTTCAGCCTTTCCTCTTATAGCTGCTACTCATTTGAAAAGTTAACACTAGTCAGCAGTTCCTTCCTCCTACTTCCTTCAAGGGTGTTTCACGTATTTATAATACAATTGGATACTTTTGCTACAGTCTGCATTCTTTCCTGAGATTCCAAGGCATCCAAATAATTTTTTATTCAAAATAAATTTGCATGCATCGAAATTCGCGATTTGTGCTCTAAAGTTCTAAAGGTTTGACAAATGCATAATGCGATGTATCCATCATTACAGTGAAATCCCCTGTTCTTTAGTTATTCATCTCCTTGCCCCACCCTGAGGGCCTGGCACGAAGATAAGATAGGCCAAATGGATCATTTTACTGCCTCAATAATTTTATATTTTCCAGAATGTCTTATAATTGGAACCATACAATATGCAGGTTTTTCTTATTGGCTTTTTAACTAACAATATCCACTTAACTTTCCTCCATGTCTTTTTGCTGCTTGATAGTTCATTTCTTTTTATCACTGAATAATACTCCATTGTATGAATGGACCACAGCTTGCCTATCCATTTACCTATCAAAGACGATCTTGGTTGTTTTGCTTGGGGTAATATGCATAAAGCTGCTGTAAATACGTGCAGTTTTTTTGCAGACATAAGTTTTGAAATTAATTGGGGAACTACTTTGGAACACAAGCGTTGCATTGTATGGTAAGACTGTGCTTAACTAAGAAACTATCGAACTGTCTTCCAAAGTGGCTGTACTATTTATATTCCCGCTGGCAATGAATGAGAGTTCCTGTTGCTCTACAACGTCGTTAGCATTTGGTATTATCGTTTTTTTAAATTTTTAGCTCTTCTAATAGATATATACTGGTATCTCATCATGGTTTTAATGTGCAATTCCTTGAAGACAAAGGAAGTTGAGCATCTTTCTTGTTTCTATTGAACAATCTGCATCGTCTCTCATTAGGCATCTGTTCAGAACCTATTGCCCATTTCCTAGTTTACTTTTTATGTTTTTATTTGTATATTTTGAATACAAGTCCTTCAGCAAATATGTGGTATGAAAGTACAGTCTCCTAGCCTCTGACTTGACTTTACATTCTTTTAAGAGTGTCTTTTACAGAACACATGTTTTTAGTTATAATGAAGTCCACCTTATTTTTTTTCCTTTCATAGATGGTGCCTTTGGGGTTGTATCTGAATACTCATCACCAAACCCAAGGTCAGACAGATTTTCTCCAGTGTTTTCTTCTAGAAGTTTTGCAGCATTGTGTTCTATATATATGATCCCTTTTGGGTTAATTTTTGTGAAACTGTAAGATTTGTGTCTAGGTTTTTTTGTTTTGGTTTTGTTTTAATTTTTACACATGGCCATCCAATTGTTTCAGCATCATTTGATGAAAAAACTGTCCTTCCTTTATTAAATTTCTTTTGCATGTTTGTCAAAGATCAGTTGATTACATTTTTAAGTCTATTTTGGGGACTCTAGTGTGTTCTGTTTTTTTTTTTTCTTTTTTTAAGATTTTTAAAATTTATTCATTTGAGAGAGAGAGAAAGGGCAAGGGCATCAGCAGGGGGAGGGGCAGAGGGGGAGGCAGAAGCAGACTCCCTGCTGAACAGGGAGCCCAATATGGAGCTCAATCCCAATCCCGGGACCCCAGGATCACAACCTGAGCTGAAGTTAGACACTTAACAGACTGAGCCCCCCAGGGGCTTCACCTCTAGTGTATTCTTTGATACATTTGTACATGCTTTTCAGATGTTAGTTTGTATTGATTGCTGTCACTTTATAATAAGTCTTGAAGTTGGATAGTGTCAGTCCTCCTACTTTGTTCCCCTCATTCAATATTGTGTTGGCAATTTTAGGTCTTTTGTCTTCCCATTTAAACATAAGAATCAGTTTGTTGACATCCACAAAATAGCTTGCTAGGATTTTGCTCAGAATGGCAATGTCTCTATACATCAATTAAGGAAGAATTGATGTAATATTGAGTCTTCCAATCCTGGAACATGAAAGATCTCTCCATATATTTAAATCTTTGTCTTGTTTTGTTTTCTTTTAAGATTTTATTTATTTATTTGAAAGAAAGAGAGAGAGCCAGAGAGCAGAAGCAGGGAAAGCAGCAGAGGGAGAAGGAGAAACAGGCTGTCCACTGAGCAAGGAGCCCGCTGCAGGGCTTCATCCCAGGACCCTGGGATCATGACCTGAGCAGAAGATAGATGCTTAAACAACTGAGCCACCCAGGCACCCCTAGATCTTCTTTGTTATCTTTCATCAGGATTTCTGCGTATATAGCATACTATTTTATTAGATTTAGACCTGGATATTTCATTTTTTGGTGGTATTGTAAAGAACACTTGTTTTTAATTTGAAATTCCTTTTTTTCATTGCTGGTATATAGGAAAGCAATTGACATTTGTATATTGACCTTGTATCTGATGGCCTTGCCATAATCACTTACTCTTTGCAGGTGCTTTCCATTTGCTTTTTTTTTTTTTTTTTTTTTTTTTTTTTGTATTTTCTATGTGGAAAATCATTTCATGTACAAAATAAGACGTTTTAATTTCTTCACTCTCAATCTGCATCAATTTTATTTTGTCTTTTTGCATTAGCTATAACGCAGTTTACCAGTTGATCTTATGGTAAAGTGTAGAAGGTAGGAAAAATGTTCTGTAATCTTATGATGAAAGGTCACTGTTTCAGTGCTCCTCTGAGCCCTGGCCATGAATTCCATTACTGTCTCTCACCTTCTTCCTGACAGCTTGGTTGAAGCAGGAACGCTAGAGTGTTCTGTTGTTGGGTAATTCCCTTTCTCCTGGACTTATTTCAAAATTATCTTTCTCCTCCCACCCCACTTCTCCTTCCCTCTTTCTTCATAGCCACAACCCATGCTAGAAACACGAAGACATTTGGGCTGTTTGTTTGTTTGTTTTCACCTAGACTCTTCTCCATGAGAAATGGGTAAGATTCCTAGAGATAAATCCCCAGAGAGTGTGGACCGTCCTCTAAATCATCGGCCGCCAGAATTTCCTCACGTTCATGCTAGTTCATGCTCTGACTCCAGCAATTCATCAAAGTTTCATTTAAGCATTCCTAGACGTTTATGGCTCCAATGGCTTCTGCAGCAGGTGAGATGATCCAGGCTGTAATTCCTGTATTTGTCTGGTGAACCTCCTTAATTTCAGAGTTTCACTTTAATGGGGAGTGCATGAATTTGATAATCAGTAATTTCCAGGCATGTGGATTAAATGTTTCCGTTTTCTAAGCTTTTCATCAAAACTCAGAATGAAACATTTTATGCTCCCTGAATAAGATGCATTTTTTTGCAGACAAATTTCTGGTGATCTTTAATTCGTAACAAAACTTTCCTGATAGAGATCAGAGGAAACGAACTGAAAAGCAAAGTGTAAAATAAGCTGTAGTATGACTTTTTGTGCAAAGTTGAAGGAAAGAGAAAATAGTCACAGTCGACTGTTGTTGGCAGGAAATCTTACCTCTTAAAGGATGCTGAGATTTCAAAAGTAGTATCATGGAAGAGGATTAATATTTACTGAACAAACTCTTCTCTTCCATGTCCTCATTTGTCCAACAGACCCCAAAAATGTGAGTAGTGTTTTCCTTTTCCAGATTAGGAACTAAGGCTTAGAGATGCTTGACAGGTTTTCCTCAGGTCGTAAAGAGATTTTGTGCCCAAACCAGGAGCCAGTCAGGTCGTGGACCCAGATCTATCCAAGGAGTCCAATGCTTGGGTCCTTTGTCTTCTGAAAGAGTTGGGTACTTTCCCTTGATATGTTTGACAGGAAAACTCTGAGTTCTCTAACTACATATATATCCCCGGATAACTGACCTGACATCTTCTGATTTAAATTGGATATAAAATAAGAAGGTTGAAAGATTCAAGCTCATTTAAATTTTCTATGTTCAGTTAAATCAGACACAAGTGACCTTTATGGAAATGCTTTTTTATTAAAGGTGTGTTGCTTTTCTTTATACTAGTCTTTTTCGAAAATGGACAAAACAATTGATATGCATTAATGATTAGATGCTTACTATGTGTTTCCTCAGAGAAACACCTGGATTTATCCCAATTAATACATTTTTTTATAAAAGAGCAGCATGTTCCAAATTTGAATGCATATATAAATCACTTGGAGATCTTGTTAAAATGCATTCTCTGATTTTATATGTCTGGCAAGACACCTGTGATTCTTCATTTCTTACCAGCTCCAAGGTGATGCTGATGCTATTTGTCTAGGGACCACGCTGATACAACAAGGGTCTAGACTCCGGGAAAGACTTGGTGATGCTCTCAGAGGCACCTGCTGCTTTACTTATCCTTACTTGTTGGGCAGAAATTAATTTCTAACTAGAGAATTGGTTTTCAACCCTGGCTGCACATTATTAGCTAACCGTAGATATTCAAGAAATACAAGATGCTTTGCAATTGCTGTATCAATTCTCCCATAGCGGTGTGGCTAAGGGGTTGTAGCAGTAACATAGCCAGTTAGTTTCCAGAAGCCGTGAGTACTCTCTTCTCTGATGCATGCTGTCCTGAAAGCAGCTAACTTTTATTAAACATCTACAATTGGTAAGGAATTATGTAGAATATTGTGTACAGGAAAGTGGCCTTGCCTGTACGAGAAGGTGCTAGAAATCTTGTATACTAACAAAATATGCATTCATCCTGCCTTTTCGACTCTTGATTAATTTTTTAAACTACAAAATATCTCAAACATGTTGAAAAGCAGAGAAATTAGTGGCAAGTGCATGTTAGTTAATATTTTGTCATTGTTACTTTCTGACTCCCTCTTCTTGAATACAGCTGTTCATACTCCCTAAAACAAGAGCCTTCCTCTTTCCTCTTGGCTCAACAATAGCTCTTCTTTTATATCACACTCCTGGATGAATTTACATTTTTTACATAACCATAGCTGTATCTCAATATAGATCTTTCTATGGATAAAAGATAGATGATGGAGAAATAGAAAAATAATAGCATTGTTTCTACTTGTTTTTTTTTTTAACTTACACAAATCATTATTATACAAATTATTTCATCTTGTTTAATTGAAAGACTACGAAATGTATAATTATGCAATGTGTTTATACAACCGATTATCATTCCACTGCTCGTCAAACACATTTACTTATTTCCCTAATATTAGAGACACTTATGCTATATTCTTATTGCAAACGATGATGCAACAAGCATCACAGAGACAATGTCCTTGTGCGCAGGGGGGCTGTCAGGGTGTGAGAGAGCCTAAGTGTTGCCAATACTTTGACTCATCAGATTGGTGCAGATGTGACCAACTCGGTATTTATGAGATGTTTTTGCATCCATTTCTCTATTTACTTGTGCAAATAACAAACTTTTATATCCTTTTATCTTCCATTAAGTTGGGTTTTTTAAAGATCTATTTATTTATTGGAGAGAGAGGCAGAGAAAGTGGAGGGAGGGATAGAGGGAGAGGGAGAAAGAGAATCTCAAGCAGACTCTCTGCTGAGTGCGGAGCTCAATGCAGGGCTCGATCCCACAGCCCTGAGATCATGACTTGAGAAGAAATCCAGAGTAGGCTGCTTGAACCCGCTGAACCACCCACGCACCCCAGTCCATCAACTTTTTAAATCCAACAATTTCTTGTTCATATCTTTTGACCATTTTTATGTTTTTTTTTTTTTAACTTGGGCACAGTTGTTAATTAAACCTTCTCAGTTATATGTCTTGAGACTATCATTTCACATTTGTGGATGATCTTTTCATTTAGTGCACCATGTTTATTTTAGTGTAGAAGATGATCTAGCAATTTCTTTATGTCCCCTGCCCCAACTTGGTGACCTTGTCTAAAATATTTTTTCTTCTCAAAAGTCTCTCTCTGGGGCACCTGGGCGGCTCAGTCAGTTGAGCACCCAACTTTTGATCTCAGCTTAGGTCATGATCTCAGGATCATGGGATCAGGCCCTGTGTCAGGCTCCACACTCAGCAGAGAGACTCACTGAGGGTTCTCTCTCCCCCTCTTCCTCTGCCCCTCCTCCCTCTCACACTCTTTCTCTCTAAAATAAATGCATAAATCTTTAAATAAATAAATAAACAAACAAATGTCTCTCTAAAATTCTTTTTTTTTAACTTTTGCATTTCTATCTTTAAACCTAGTAGATTACATTTTGTTTAGACTATTCAGTTGGATGTATTTTTTTTAATATGGATAAACATTGTCCAACGCCATTTATTAACTATGTCAATTTGCAATTTCACCTGTTATTTGGAACGTTCCAGCATGTGCATGAGGTTGTGTGTGTTGATATGCTTCCTGGCTATTTTTTCAGGTGTACTTTGCCCTTATACCGATACAGACTTTATTACTATTGCTTCATGATAAGTTTAACTAAATAGCGGAGAAATACTATTTCTTTAAATCTGTTCTGATCATTCTGGGGCTTTTCTTCCTCCATAAAAAGCTTAGATCCACTAGACAAGGACTTGAAGTTTTCCTTAAAATTGCATGGAATAATGAGCATGATTTGAGAAAAGTAATGTATCGAATGACATACTTCTATCCATGAGAACAATGTCCAACAGGTAAGTCCTTTGACAAAATCTTATAATTGTATCTATTGAAAACTAATATATATTTGTAAGAGTTTTCCCCCAGGAATGTAGTAGACTTCAATGCTATCTTCATTTTCATTATACATTTGCATGTTACTTAGTTACAGGAACACTGTTGCTTGTTTAATCTCATACTCTCCTGTATAGTCTATTACAGAATCATATTTTTGTAGCAGTTTTATTTTTTCTTTGCATATATTTATTCATTTACTTACTTATATTTTGTCCTACTGTCTTTCAAATACAGTACTGTGCATAAGTAATAATAGTGTTCACCCTTGTCTATTCCATGTCTTCAAGCACAGCTTCTAAAATTTCACCATTAGATATTATTTTGGATAGATTTTTTTATAGTTCTCTTTTAACAGATAAAGGAACCTATCTTCTACCATTATTTTACAGGTATATTGTTTTAGTTTCATTTATTGGTAGTTGATTTAATTATTTTTATCATCTATTGAAATGGTCACATTACCTTTTCTCCTCTGATCTGTTAATATGATATGAAGAATTTCATGTATATTTTATCTGATGTTAATGATACCATTCAGGCTATTCTTAGATAAATCTGGCTCATTGATGACGCATTATCCACTTCCATAATTTTTAGTGAGAGTGCCGGGATGCTGATAGTTAAAATTTTGCACTTATTGTCTTAATTCGCCTATAAATTGTCTTTCTCCCTCTCTCCTTCCCTGGCTTTGCTATCAGAGCTATAGTAGCTTCATAAATTGAGTTTGGAAACTCTCATTTTTCAGTCCTCTGGAACAGTTTATATAACTTAGGGATTACATGTTCTTTCAAGTTTTATAGAACTTGGTTATAAAACTCTGGGCCTAGTGTTATTTTGCACTTGGGAAGTGGGTGGGGAGGAGAGTAAATGTTAATCTACAGCTTCCACAGCTTTAATTTCACAAATGGCTTGTTAAGTTTTATATTTAATTTTGAGTGAGTTTTAATAATTTTTCCTTTTTGAAAATGTCATTTTATATACATTGGAAAGTTATCTATATAATCATTTTGTTTTTTACCAATTGAATCCATGATTCTATATTACTCTGATTCCTAATTTGTGTGCACGTGTGTTTTCTTTACATTTTCTTGATGCATCATACTTGAGTTTTATCCATTGGATTTGTCTTTCTGAAGAATCAGATTAAAAAATTTTTTTTTTCCCTCTGGATTCTGTTTTCTATTTCATTAGTTGCTAGACATTATATTTATGATTCCCTTCCTTCAATATTTCTTGCACTTACACTTTTACTCTTTTTCTAACTCACTGAATTAAATATTCATCATGCAATTCTCAACCCGTTTTTTAAGTGAATGAACGCATTTTAAAAGCTTCAAATTTCTGGAGTGTCTGGGTGGCTCATTCGGTTAAGTGTCTGCCTTTGGCTTGGGTCATGATCCCAGGGTCCTAGGATGGAACCCCACTTTGGCCTCATTGCTCAGCAGGGCGTCTGCTTGTCCCTATCACTCTGCCCCTCCCCCCACTCCTACTCTTGCTCAAATAAAGAAATAAATTAAACACTTCAAATTTCTTTCACATTACTGCTATAGTTGAAACTCCCAAGTTTGAATATCTAGTGTTTCCAACGTTAATCATCATGAAATCTTTCACGATTCAGGATAAATGCTTTTTTTGAAGTTCTTATTTAAATTCTAGCTCGTTAACATATAGTGTAATAAAAGCAATATTTGATATGACCAAGTTAAAAGTGATTAGCCATAGAGTTTAAAAACCAACAAAACAGGAACAAATGCGAAACCCCACGTCATCGTGCTAGCACATTTAAAAACATACAACTAGTTTATCGAACACTATAAACTTGGTGAGCTACAAATATAAATGATTTTATTTTCTCCAATTAAAAAAAAAAGAACTAAATCTTCTGTGCTTTCTGTTGTTTCTTCTTTAACCCAAGAATTATTTAAATGTGTGTTTATTTTATTTTCTAAAATATGAAGCTTTGGGGATGTTTCAAAATATGAATCCCCAATTTAACGTATGTGCCTGATACAGCTATCTTTGTATTTGCTGAGACTTTTTCTGGGTCCTATATTGTTAGCTGGAAATATTCTTTGTATACTTCAAAATTACTGATGTTTCAAAATCATAGATATTGTCTACTTTGAGATGCTTCCCTCTCTCCCCCCACACCCTGTTGCTTGCACCAATCTTCTTATTTGTGTTTTTTACTCTAATTCTTTTCAGATCTATCACTTCTATCGTGACTTCTTGAAAAAGAGTTGTTATAAATAAGGGATGTTAGAATCTCTAATTATTTTGTACATTGGTTGATTTTTTTGGTAATTTCGTCAATTTTATTTTATATATTGTTATTTTATTACATTCCCATAGGTGTCGGATATTAAATCTCAGGTATAGTGTTTATTCGTGTTTTTTTTTTCATTCTACAATAAAATACTTTTCCCTTAATTATGTTTATTAAAGTCTATCTTGTATGAAATTAATATTACTATGCCAGCATTCTTTCATTTTTATTTGAGATTTTTTTTATCATTTACTCTCTATCTACACCAGCTTGTTTCACGTATGTTTTCTGTAACCCATACATAATTAAATATATTTTTGACTTTTATGTGGCCTATAGACTAATGTTTAAGATCAAGAACACTTCTGTGTCTTTCAAGTTTCCTTCCTTTGTGTTTAGTGCCCAATGCTTCTATGATGTACCTAGGCATATTTTATTTTATTTCTGATTAAACTTGATTGCATTTTTTCAATATTAGTATTTCTGTCCTTTGGTCAGGTCTTTCATTCTTCATTGCCTTTCTCCCATTGATTTTCTTTTATCCTCTTGGATAAAGTATTCATATGTGTCATTGTCTCATTAAATACTATACTCATTTTTCAAATACTGTTTCCAATTGTCTACCTCTTTAATGGTTTTTAACATACTGTGTAATATCCTCAAATATAGTATTTAATTTGTTAATTTTCTCTTTAACATATCTAATCTGCTGTTCGAGGCATTTATTAAAAATTTAATTTGAGGGGTGCCTGGGTGGCACAGCAGTTAAGCATCCGCCTTCGGCTCAGGGCGTGATCCCGGCGTGGTGGGATCGAGCCCCGCATCAGGCTCCTCTGCTGGGAGCCTGCTTCTTCCTCTCCCACTCCCCCTGCTTGTGTTCCCTCTCTCGCTGGCTGTCTCTATCTCTGTCAAATAAATAAATAAAATCTTTAAAAAAAAATTAATTTGAATAATTATATTGTTGTTTCCAAAACTTATATTTGATCCTTTCTTAGTCTGCTCCACTGTCTTTCCTTTTGCATCTTTTAATACTTCTTTTTAGTCTCACGCCTTCTTTTTGAGTGTACTGATTTTATTACTCCTTTATTTTTCCAGTTACCTCAAGTTTTGTGTGATAACCCTCCTCATTTTTGTGTCTGCTCCTTTCCCACTTGGGGGAAAATTTCTTCCTGTTAGTTGTGATTTCTTTCTTTCCTTATTTACTTATTTCTACAATGAGCACCCATTTCTTTGAAGTATTCCTCCAAGGTGGTCTAGAGTGTACCCACTGCTTGTGCTAGGATGTCATTGTCTAGCGACTGATTTTTATATTCATAGCATGGCTTGGGCATCTATGCAGCTTATCTATGATGAAAAACCAAACTAATACAAAGCAAGGTGCTGGAATGAGCTTTAAATTTCTTTAGGAAAATACCTTTATCCTCAACCCCCAAGTCAAGATAGAAATGTCTTCCCAGCCATATCATCTCTCCATCTCAACTTTTGGGGAGTTTATGATCTTCTCACTGAGATTGTAACACTGCAAAGATCAAGGCTATCATCCCACTCATGAATTTCAGTCCCTTCCAACACATTGGGCAGAGAGACTTGATCTCCTTTCTCAAGGGTCTCCTTGTCATTTTAGAGTCCAGTTGGCCCACCCGTCCTGTTTCCTGTTTGTCTACTTCCTCCTTGCTTATAGCCCCTGTGGCTTTTGCTTATTATATTCAGAGCTAGCTAGCAATATTTTGAAAAGCTATATTTAACCCAGATTCTTTAGTACTTTGTAGGAAGATTTTCATGAAAGCTTGTTCTTTATTTTATTGGAATCAGAAGTCTCCCTGTCTTCTGTTTTTCCTTATCCAAAAGATCCATGAAATTAAGAAGCACTTACTTCTCTTTAACTCAATTAACTTGTATTTGGTTTCATCAAAACATTCAATCTCCTTTTTTTTTTAGGTTTTTGTTTGTTTTCAGCTTCAAGCAATCTATTTGGTTTTTGTGCCTTTTTTACTAGCTTTAGCAGCATGAATTATGACATCTACATTCTCTTGCTATATTCACAACTCCCTTGTATGCTTTTCTTTCCATTGCACCTACGTGGGCCACTTCTGTTCCTTCTTTGCTAGTTTCCCTACCTACACTACCTCTCTTCCACAGACCACTCTCCAATTGCAGCTAGAATGATTGTAGTAAAACAAAATCAAATTGTTCCTCCCTGCTTAAAACTCTGATATCTTTCCATTGTCTATAAACTAGTCTCTTAATGATAACTTAAGAGATGCTTCATGGTGTGGTCTCTGCCTATCTCTCAACAACACCTGGAACTTGTTTCCTATTTTCTTTCACCTTTAAGAATGTGGAATTGCTTTCCATTCTTTGATAAATGCTCTGTCATCTCAAAGCTGTACAATTAGGCAATGGTTCTCAAAGTAGGTCCCTGGGCTAGCAGAAAGAGCATCACCTGGGAACTTGTAGAATTTTGGAGTTCTATCCCTGACTTACTGAATCAGAAATGATGGAGGTGGGCCCCAAAATCCGTGCTTTCACAAACCCAGCAGGTGTTTCTAACACATGTTAAAGTTTGAGAACCACTCCCATAGGTATTTCTTCTGTCTGAGTCACTCCCTGTGCCCCACCTAACCCAGCTTGGACAAGCTGTCCCAAGCTTCAGGCGTCAGATGAAGTCAGCTTTTCAGTGAGGCAAAATAGATCCTTAAGTCATGTTGAATCCGCATTCATAGCGTGATGCACTTCCCTGGTGAGTATAGTTACCTTGTTGTTTGCCAAATACTGTTTCACATTAGTCTTCTGCGAGAAACTACAGGCACTGAGAAAGTCAGGAATTTTAATAACCTCTTTCTCATATAGTTTTGATGTTTGCCACCTACTTACAGGGTTGAAGAGTGGAAATATTTTTGAATGATTGAATGACTGCAGGGTTTAAGTAGTATTTTCCTTGTAGAGGTTGAAATTAGTTCCCCCCACTCCTCTCACTTTGCTTTCCAGGGATATTTCCTGAAAGAATTGATATCAGAGAAGTCTGAACCACAGAGGTTATTTTCTGTATTCCAACTATTTTGTTTGTCCGTGTTTCCTGGTTGGAATCAATCTGTCTCTCTCTTTATCTTAATATCTTTCTTTCTATCTCTTTCTCTCTCTGTGTCTCTCTTTTTATATCTATCTACCTATGTACCTATCTATCTATCTAGAGAGAGAGAGAAAGAAAGACATTTATATTCCACATTTTTTTCTGAAGTCAATGACTGGTGGGTTAGAATTGTCTACAAATATGAGTTATTGGAGTAATTTGGTCCAAGTACAGACTCAAGCTTCAATTTGTTCAATGAATCAATATTCACTAAGAACTCACTCTGTACGAAATGGTACTAAATCTTTCCAATAGATGACTGCAGCTGTGTTTACAGGTGAACCTGGAGAGGAGAGCAGGGGGCCAGAGTTTGAACTGCCAGATGTGGGTTGAAGTGTAAGAGGCTACCACATTGTACTTTCCCTCATCCTTCACTTTTTACCTTTGGTGACCTTGTCCCACCCTTCATGCTCTGGGGAATTATTTCAGCTCAGAAGACCGTTTTCATTTGTCTGCTTTTGGTTATGCTTCTCTTCTTTATGAAGGATCAATTTTCTTCATTCTTGTTGACTTTATTCTCCTTTCTTCTAACTTGTACTAAGATTTGTATTTTCGTGTCTTAATTTTGGTCTTATCCATGTGTTGCTTATTTCGTAGATTTGGAAAGTGTTCCTTTAAATTGTGTGCATTATTTTTCAGTGATTTATTTTATAATGTCATCAGGAGGCATAATCTTGGAAGCTTCAACATGGGAAGATCATATACAATGAACAATGTGATTTAGTATTTTCATCTAGATCTCTCTGCAGCTGATTATCCTCAGCTTGGATCAATAGGCAATCCTCATTCATATTATGCATCTGTCAAGATATTCATGTATTAAAACACAAAAAAATGATCCCAGGGTCCTGGGATCGAGCCCCATGTCAGACTCCCTGCCCAGTGGGGAGCATGCTTCTCCCTCTATCCCCTGCTTGTGCTCTCTCTCTCACTACCTCTCTCTCTCAAATAAATAAATAAATAAAAGGTATTCATGTATTAAATACATTTTTATGAAGTTAGTTGTAAGCAAGAAATATTAGTGCATGGATGAAGCAATGGACAAATAGACTGGGTTGCAGTCCATGAAATAATCATTCAAAGTAAATTGAAATGTACACACAGGAAGGGTACCGTATGAGTACAAGGAAGGATAGGCCATACATAGTCTGCAAGACCAGAAATATGTACTTGGAAACATTGTAGGTGAACAGGTTGTTCCTGGCAAAGAACAGGAATTGCAAATGCCTGAGATAGAAAAGAGGTGGTAATATTGGAGAAATAGAAACAAGGTCAGTATGGCGGTTGGGTAATGCATGGGGGCTGGGAGTCACAGTAGTGTCTGGAGGGTAGAGGAAAAGTCAATGCAAAGTCTGAGTTTTAGGCAGAGTCCAAACCATCAAGTGCCTGGTAGATGACATTTGCTTCTTTAACAGATCATGCTGGTTTTGAGTGGAGAATAGGTTTAGAGACAGATGAGAGAGAGCAGAATAAGTGGATGGAGGTGTGCTGTGCAGATGATGGTGCCTTGCACTAGTGTTGTGGAAGTGGCAGGAACAAAAAGAGCGTGAAGTTGGAAAGCATTTAGAAGACAGAGTCAGCAGGACTTGGAGGCTGGTTGGCCGCGTGAATGGCAGCTTTGCTTCTAGCTAAGATAGGGGACACTGGAGAAGCAAGTTTGGGGAAAAGATCTCCTATCACTTTAGAATATATTACATTAATAATAATTGTTGAGCCATGTGAGTAAAATTTAATTATGCAATTGCATTTATATGAGATGACAAGAGAAATTTATGATTGGGTCATGCGGCTAGCAACAGTATATTGTTGGTATTGGAACAGACTTTTGAGGGAGCAGATTTGTGCACTGGGATGGGGAGGGGACTGGGTAGGAGACCACAGACCTTTGAAGGGAATTGATAAACCCAGCTGAAATGTTAGTAGAAAATCCAAGAAAGTGAGTGCCCCCAACCACAAAGAAAATATTTGAAAGAGGGAAGATGGATCAAGTATATTCACAATTGCTGACGAACCCAGTGAAATAATAACTTACAATCCACTGGTCTAAGCAACAGAGGTGTTTTTGACTTTTGACACACTTGTTTCAAAGCTATTATTTATGAGTTGAGGACCGAGTGTAGGTGAGGTTAAGGAGGGAAAAGAGGCAGTATCTGGAGAGGAATGTGGACACCCAGGAGGGTTTTTCAATGGCTGGAAATGTGGGTGGGACATTCAAATTATTTTGGCACCCCACTAAAATTCTCAAAATGTGGTTTCTTTGTTGCATTTCTTTTTTAATAAAGAGTTCCATATTTTTATATCCAAATATTCCTATTTTCACACAATCATTGACATTTAGGAAAGTCACAGAGCTATATGCCACTCCATAGGAAAATAAAAAAGAGCTTAGAATTTTCGTGTTTGGAAAGATTTCCTAAATACCACCCTGAAGATCTTGGAGAATGCACTGAGGGATGTGCCCTGTGGGCAGGCTCACGGAGCACCCAGACAAGGACCCCTGAGTGCCCAATGACTTCCCAAGGACAGGACAGTGAAGGAGGCTCCACTGCCCCCAGTAGGAGACTTGAAGTCATATTTACTCTCGATAAATAGAGCTTGTTACGTATGACTTCAGATGGCTTCTCGGTTTGTAACCGCTTCACCCAACTCTCTGCCACATTTATTATACATCTCACATCTTCAGCCCAGTAACTTACCAAAGACCAGCCACACATGCATGCGTGACCTTACCTTACCTCCTGGAACTCTTGCCCCTCCTTCACATCACACGATGACCTAGAGCGGTTGCTGTGCCATAGTCTACACTCACCATATCTTTCCTTTCCTAGTTTGCTTTCTCAGTCTTATTATCTTCTACCATCAAGTAAAAATGACATTCATAAATAAACTCTGGGGAGTAGAAAGAACCCTCAAGACAAAGTGTCAATCATGCCTGTTCCATTACAAATCAGTTTATGTTAAATTATATGCATTAACATTCTAATCTTCATATTATAATCAGTTAATTAGTAGTAATTAGTATAGTTTAGCCCAAAATAGCTGTCTTAAATCTTATATGCTCTTTGTAATCTTATTTAGGCCTCTGCAACATTTAACTATTTGAAACTATTTTTTAAAAGAACAGTTTGAAACTTCTTTTTTTTTTTTTTTAAAGATTTTATTTATTTATTTGACATAGAGACAGCCAGCGAGAGAGGGGACACAAGCAGGGGGAGTGGGAGAGGAAGAAGCAGGCTCACAGCGGAGGAGCCCGATGTGGGGCTCGATCCCAGAACGCTGGGATCACACCCTGAGCCGAAGGCAGACGCTCAATGACTGCGCCACCCAGGCGCCCCCAGTTTGAAACTTCTTATAAACCAGAGGTTTGTTTTTTTGTTTGTTTTTGTTTTTTGGTGTTTTGTTTTTTGTTTTTTGTTTTTTTTGTGTGTGTGTGTTTTTTTAATTTGACGATGTCCTAAAGATAACTAAAAGGAGCATGGGTGAATGACATGGTCTCATCTGGAATTTACAAGGATGGTGCAGAATCTTTGTAGTGCTTGTGGTAGACAGAATAATCCTCCCCCAGGAGTGTGTGTTATCATCCTGGGGACCTGTGAATGCAGCCTGTTATAGGACAGAGGGGACTTGGCTGATGTGATGAAGTCAAGGATCACCCAATGTGATCACAAGGCCCTCACAAGAGGGAGGAAGGAGAGTCCGAGAGAGTCAGCTGCAGCCAAGGAAGTGCGGGCCAAACCCTGGAAGGCGGTGCTCTGCTGCTTTGAGGACGGAGGAGGCACCGCCAGCTTCTCAGAAGCTGGAAAAGGTGCGTACGTCTCCTCTAGACATTGCAGAAGGATCATAGCCCTGGTGACACTGAAATCTCTACCCGTTAAACCCATTCCATGCATCTGACCTCCAGAACTATAAGCTCATAAATTTGTGTTGTATTAAGCCAGTAAGTGTGTGGTAACTTGTTACAGCGCAGTAAGAACCTGACACAATATTCTATAGTCACTCAGTGTCTCTAATGCAGTTTTTAACACACACGTCTTGTTAATGAGTTCAGCATTGCAGTATGGGGTTATGGCTGTTCCTGTCACAACAGTTAAGGGAAGAGGACTGAGAGGGAGGCCAGCTCTGTTGTAGATCTGAGGTGACCTACAGAGACTGGGAAGGCCAAGGGAGCAGACAGAAGTCAATCTCCACCTCCCTGAAGACTGGACCCACTAGAAACCCTACCTCCTGACCAATCTGTGCACCAAGTCCAGTTACCCAGTAGGGCCACATAGCAGCTCTGCTGCCTACATCTTCAGCTGGGCTCTCTTCCCCTCAAAAGCCACAGCAGGATTACCCACATCTTCTTCTTCTTCTTTAAAGATTATTTATTTATTTATTTATTTGACAGAGAGATAGAGATCACAAACAAGGGCAGCATCAGAGGGAGAAGGAGAAGCAGACTCCCTACTGAGCAGGGAGCCCGATGCGGGACTCGATCCCAGGACCCTGGTATCATGACCTGAGCTGAAGGCAGACGCTTAACCAACTGAGCCACCCAGGCTCCTACCCGCATCTTCTTAAAAGAGCCCACCCATGAGTAACTGAAAGGAAAAATGTACATGACATTTGTTCCTACTAACCATTTTCGCTCCTCTTAGAACCGCCATCACCCTCTTGCGTGTCTTATAAAACCCAGAGAGAACTCGTCTTTGCTCTCTGGGGGACACCACCTATCTATCAATCCTGCAGCAGCTCAGAAATCATTCTGAAAATACTTCTGTGCCTGCAGAACATATTTAATATGTTCCTCTTTCTGACATTTGCTGACTGCAAAAAATAAAAGTAAGGAAATATTTTTTTTAAACACTGGGAAAAATTCAAATGCTGGGTGAGTCTGTATCTGAATGGCCCTTTAATAAGTCAGCAAAATCTTTGTGCTTCACTCTCTTTGCCTGTGTTCAAAGTTTGAATATATGTATTTTACCACAAAACTTTTTGCCAAAACAGTGCCCCATATAAATATGTGTAGGTCACTGCATTTCCAGGGTAACTAGAGGCTCAAAATGGTGACATTCTGTTGTTACATCAGAATGCCCCCATTTACGTGTGACAGAGCCCTTTACGGAGATATAAGAGAATAAATGTGAATAAATCTTATTTAGCTGGCTCGATTTAACACTCAAGAAATATGTGAGTCATGCCATGAGAGCTGTGCATAAAACACACAAGGAAAACAAGAATTATTCCCAGTGATAATCATGAAGTGGTGGGGCTTGATGGTTTTTCAGCAGCTGTGTGCAAATCATTATGTATCAACGGCCATGGGGAAACATTGTCAACATCTGGAGTTTTTATTAAACAAATACCAGCAGCTACCATTTGATTGCTCTTTCCCGAAGCAGAGATTAAAGAATAGTCCGTCAGACACCTGCTGCATGAGACTCGTCACAGCAGCCTGTGCTCTCCATCAAGAGTAAAGTAGCATCTTCCCAGCATCCTCCAGCATGCACAACTTGTGAGTGTGTGCGTGTGTGTGTGTGATTAAAACTAGAAACAGAAGAAAAGAATACTGATTAGTAAGAAACACGCTTTCTTCCTTATTTAAATGGAAATTTTAAAAATTGAAAATGTGATCATTGCATCGTAACATAATCGTGTATTTTTCTGTGAATTTGAGATCCCACGTGCTCTTTTATTATAGTATTAACATGTTTTTTAAAGATTGTTCACATGCAATAAGACCTGGAATGGATCATTATTAATTCCAAAGAGAGAAATGGTGGGACCTATTAAAACAATAGCTACCAGAATTGGAGTGGGAAGACCGCTCATTTGCATAAATGTTTTTACAGAAGTTTAAGAGTTATATGCCTGGGAAATCAGGCTGTTGATCTAAATATCAATTAGAACTTTGCCAGTGCTATGTAAGGGTCATATTAAACAGTGACATGGCTTTGAAGGAGCATGTGGCAACATCCTTCCCAAAGACAGTCGGTCTCTCCCCTACCGAAGAAGTGCGAGGATAAAGTGTTATTAATAAGCAGCACTTGAAATCTTTTGTGTCTGTGCTACTGAAAACGTGGTCCTCAGACCAGCAATATCAGGATCACCTGGGACCTGGTTCGCAATATAAATCGCTGGGCTCGACAACTACACCTATCATATCACATTTTGGAAGTGGGGCCAAGTATTTGTGTTTTAACAAGTTTTCTAAAGGGCTTGGATGCATGCTAATTTAGAGAACCATGGATTCATGCAATTTGGGGGTGCCAGTGGATTTATTTAAAAATTATTGGGAATACTCAAATTTAACATAAGCCTCTGATCATTGGTCATATCAGGGACTCATGGCCTACATATGTAGCTTTCAAACACTCCTCAAAAAAATCCCTTTTATGTTTCATTTTGTAAAAATATGCAAATATATATGACTATGTCCATCTAACGTATTTTCCAAATTTAATTTTAGATGGAAAAATGTGTATCTTTAATATGAAGTAGGAGGGCTCATTTAGTTGAGATGGATGAAAAATAATTGGAGTAAAAACAATTGTCAAGGCTAAGGAAAAAAATAGGGGTGATATAGTATTTGAAAGTGCTTTTTAGATTATAAAATCTAAATATAATAGTTTGAAATAATATATAGTGTTTGATTACTATTACTATGACTACCATGACATAGATTTTTGTCATTAAGATATTTTAAAGAATATTTAGACACTAGGAAGTGCATCATTTAGCTGTATTTCAAATGAAGTTCATAAATTAATCCTGGCTCAAAAGTAGGAGTTAATTATTTTCATATAACAAAAATGTGTTGCCAGGAAAGTTGCTGGAACAATATCAGCAATTTGCATTTCTCTTGCTTTGCTTCCATGGTTGCAATATATCATCAAGTCCATGTTCAAGGAAAGTAGAAGGGGAGAAAGCACAGCATGAGATCCATTTATCCCTTTAATCAGAAAAGCACATCTTTTTCTTTAAAACCCTCCAGTGGGGCTTGGTTTAAGGCTCATTGCCAATGGGGCCACCTTTAATGGGAGGTGATGAGGGAAACGGAGATGAGAATGACTTTTAACATCAGCCCGTCAACCATGCCTGAATGGCCAGTCCAGGGCTGGACAAAACCCAGGTCATTTTCAGCTCAATGATTCTTTAATCAACAAATAACTTGTTTAGTGATTGATGTAAACTACCAACATATTCTTGAAATAAGCTAGTTGGGTTAACCCTACCAATGCGTCTCAAGATGAGCAACTGTTTATAGGCTCTTTGTCTCTGAGGATTCTAATAATGCGTTGAATCCATGTGATAGGAAACACATAAGTAGTCATTTTTCTCATATCCTATCTCCAACAAGATATACTAATATAAAACAGATGCTCATATCCTACTTCAACACTTACCTAGGGACATGCACTGCATGGCTGTCCTCGGTGACCTATTCTAGTATCTCTATGCACAGTACCTGAAGGATGCTCACCCAGGACATCGGTCTTGGTTAAGCACAGCTCTATCAGCAGCAGGGAGCTGAACTCAATGAACTTTCAAGGTCTCTTTTAAGGCTATTATTGGATTTGCCTGCCTGTGTAGTCTCAGGACTTGTTTATATCCACATGAGGTCAATGCTTCCTCCCTCCTATTAATTTTCCTGCCATCTGTGCTGCCAGATGTAGTGAGAACAGGGGAGGCACTCCACCCTGGGGAAGAAAAGGCAACTCCGCCCAACTGCTCTGCCCCTGCCTCAGAATCGATTCTTCTCTTTGTTCCAGGAGATTTGTGCTCTCATTTGCCAAAAGTAAAGGACTCAGTGTACAACCAAGTTGAAAATAGCCATCCATCCAGGACAAAAAGATTCAACCTGAATGAATAATATTGCATATATTTATTCACTTTTGCTATTTATGAAATATGTTGGAAAGTATTTGCCAGCTAGAGATGGGCTAGATTACAGCTTAGCATAATGGAGTGGTTGGCCAAAGATAAGTGGGATAAAATTCACTCAGAGGAGAATTAAGAGGAGCATAAAGTAGGGAAAGTCAAGGGTCTGAGATTATTGATGACAGGGATAGAAATGACATAAGTTCCTACTCTCACTCCCGAAGCAAACTTGTCAATTATCTCCCAAAATGTGTGATGTACCAAAACAGGAAAGTTATGCACTGATGATGACCTGCATTACTTCTGGCTCTTCAGTGGTTTTCTTATGATTTTGTACCCTTGACATTATAGCCCTGACAATAACAGGAGGCTTTGGGAAAGTGTATCCCTTAGCTTTGAGTTAGTGAGCTTTGCAGTCTGTAGCTAAGAGGGATTGCCAAGATCACCCATTTATCTCATTCACGTTACAGCAACTGAGGCATGCAGAGATGAGGTGATATTCCCCAATGCTTTGTCACACAGAGCTATGAGCTGCAAGTAGCGCATTCTTGTAACAATTAATTCTATGATATGTTTGGCATGTTGAAATTTTAGTTGCACACCCATCTACACATCCTATCAACCAAATTTACTGTGTACTTACTGAGTGGAAAAATCACTTCTCTTCATATCATATGAACACCAGCAACTTTTAGAAGTTGGGTTTAAATTAGGCCTGAACCATTCCGAATGCTTTCATGATGTTCATGAAGATTAGATGTTTGACTGAATTGAATAAGGAATGATAATAGCAAAATAATAATAATAATAATAATAATAATAAATAGATTATTAGTGTAGTCTATCCAAGTTATGCTTTCCGCTGACTCTTTGACCTTGGATAAATCACCTAACCTGCCGGAATTCCCATTACATCAAATTGAGACCATTAGTCTACAAGTCAATCTGTTAGGCCTGTAAGCTTTGCCCTTTGTGATAGAAAATTGCTTATTTTAGTTTTACTGAATTTTAAGTATAGTTAAAAAAAAATTATCCAAAAGGTGTATTAGAGCTGTAGCCAAGAAAAAATAATAAAGAGAAACGTGTCGGGAGAGACAAGTTCAACACGGGTGCCAGATTTCTGACCATGACCCTGAAATCCCCGGAGGCCCAAGGGAAAAGATTAATATGGATATTTGGGAAGCCAAGCCAGCTGAAAGGAAACTACAAATTTTTCATCTCAGACTTATCGTTCTGGCCACCAGCTCCCATTTGGCTGAATGGCATCAATTTCAGCACACAGATTATCCATGCTGAACCACCCCTGTGGCCAAGCAACTTCTGGCAGGTTTAGTCTGATTAGTCTAATAACTAATTTCCAAGACACTGGGGAGATTGGAAACCGAAGTATATCAACATTTGATTATCCATCTTATTCCAACTATAAATGTTCTCAGACTATATTAATAAGTAGAGTTGGTCAAACTTTTTAGTCAAAACATGAGTCTACTCTGCTCTTAAGTCCATTGTACTCATCCTGTTATGACACAAGTCCAACCAACGTCTATGGCAGTTCGCCATATAGACAGCTCCCTATTATATGCATTTAAATGTTAATGTAACTGAGCTTTTACAATCAAGTGATCAATGCAAGCTGTATATAATATTTGATAGAAATCGTCAGGGAAATTACTTCCCTCAAGATGGAAAAATAAACAACAGATAAAGTAAAGCACACATTGGGTTGACAAGTGGAAAAGTGTCAGATTTTAGTTTGGTCTTGAGGATTAGAAAGACATTATGCAATCTTTTATGAGCTCCCTTCACTGTTGGCAGCCTACGCAGTTACCGAGAGCAGGCATCCTCTTCAACTTCAGAAATAACTCAGCACTGTTCTGCTGATGAACACAGTGGCGGACACAGCAGGTGTTATGATAGGGACCGAACTGCCCCTTGACCTATTCTTTCCCTGGATAGTTGTTGCTACAGCTTGGAAAGAAATTCGACTTGGAGTCATTCCAGTTTGCCTTTTCTGATCTTCTACCTGTCCTTTGAGTCTGTCCTTCCACCCTTGAGTTACTTTGTCGTTCTCTTCTCACGGAGCTGCTAAATCAATGAACATTTTAATGGAGTTCCCTGCTGTGAGGATACACAAGACCCAGAAGATAGTCTTGCTTAGAAACTTGCAACACATTCTCACTATTATATGACCAAGGAAAATGCTGTAGTTAGATTTTTATTGGCACTTCAACGATGTTGAAACAAGAGGCTATGGAAATATCACAGATGGATATCCAAGTGTTCTTTCCATATGGCAGCAATGATAACATAAGAAGACCACTGGATTTGGAGACATGGAACTTGGTTTTACATCCCAGCCATCCACTCACTATATGACCTTGTGGCAGTGATCGGGTTTTATGAGGCTCAGTTTTTCTTCTAAAATGAAGGAGAATAGAAATGACCTCTTCCCCCAAAATGTAGTTAATGTCTAAAATATAGGCCACGTAGAAGCACCAACTGGCCCATGAAAGCATTCAAAAGATATTTATGAGAAGCTGCATCTGATTTATAAACTAATTCCGATCTCTTTTGCTATTTGTCTGGGGATTAAGTTCATTCTTAAATATCAAGCTTAGCCTTGAACATGTACCTAAAAATTAGATTCAGACCAAATTATCTATAGAATTTTGAAATCAGAGACCTATTTCATCTTATTATTCCCACCTCCTCAAATTGTGATATACAATAGAATATTCCAGGAACACAAAAAGTAGTCCAAATTCATCAGCCATATGTAGTCAGTGGACATTGCCCACCACCCTCAAAAATACTTCATCTACAAGGAAGAGACCATTTGTTTTCACGACACTGAATCTTAGGATCATTCATGGAAGAGAATGAAGTTCACTACTTATATGAGATTAGCATACCTAATCGGCTCTTTCTTTGTATAATTGTTTCATTATAAAACATATTGTTTATAGTTTAACACCATTTTTTAAAAAGATTTTATTTATTTATTTGTCAGAGAGAGCACAAGCAGGGTAAGTGGCAGGCGGAGGGAGAAGCAGTCTCCCTCCTGAGCAAGGAGCCCAATGCAGGACTCGATTCCCCAGGACCCTGAGATCATGACCTGAGCTGAAGGCAGACAGTTAACCAACTGAGCCACCCAGGCATCCCTAGTTAACATAATTTTTATAACAAATACTTATATAAAAAAGTGTAGGATTGAGAAATTGAGATTTTCCTATAATTTATAATAGGCTATCTGGCTTTGAAAAAATAATTTTCAACTTTAATCATTTTAATATATATGTTGGAACACAAAACAGACATATATAAAGTAAAAAGAGGTAGATAAAAAAATGATGAATTAGATACCTGGAAGTATGCTGATTCAATTTAATATAGCAAATGATTGGGATACATTCTAGGCTGAATATGGTAAAAAAAAAAACAAACTGGAAAATAGAAAAAGGTATTTATATAAAAACCAATACAGAGAGTCAAAAACAAATATGTTAAGAAATATTATAAACATATGTAATAAAAAACTGAATCTCCATCATGACTAGTGTGTATAATAGCGATTGCAGGAGAAACAGACAATTTTCTAGAATGTGAAAAAGAATAATTTTCTACTGCAAGTGACTGTGATTGCCATGGAAGATAAAAGAAAGAAACCCCTATTTAGGTATATGGTAATAATACTAAAGAATACCTAGGATAAAGTGATATTTTTAAAGTTATAAGATATAGATGATCTACAGCTGAAGAAAATAGGACTAATGGTAAAAACACAAAGCTTAAAGAAAATAGCATTATTCACAATAGGCCAAAGGTGGGAGGAAGACAAATGTTCATGGAGAGATGAAGAGATGAAAAAAAACTTGATATGTACTTACAATGGAAAATTATTCATCCTTAAAAAGGAAGAGAATCTTGTCACATGCTACGATATGAATGAAATGTGAAGACTTTCTGGCAAGTGAGCTAAACCAGACATAAAAAGGCAAATACTGTATGATTTCAAATATATGAGGTCTCTAATGTAGTCAAATGTATAGAAATAGAGAGTAAAACAATGGTCACCAGGGTTGGGGCTATGGATATATATGGAGTTTCAGATCGACAAAATGAAAAGGTTCTGAGAGCTATTTAACTTCCAAACCATACACTTAAAGATAGGTAAGATGGTAAATTTTATGTTATGTGTTTTATACTACAACAAAACAAAAACTTAAAGGCAATGACTAATAACTTCAAAGTAAAACAAAACAAAACAAAAACCCGAAACTGTTAACTGGTAATTTTAAAGTCAGCTAAAGAGACCAAGACCAATAATGGGTAAAAACAGTTTGAATAGCAGTGTGCTTTAATTTTTTTTTATTAAAATGATTGCTTTAAGATATTATCTCCTTAAACAGAAACAAGAAGCCCACATGTGGAAGTGGATTGAAATGATGACAGCACCATGCAAAAGTAAACTCAAGGAAAGCGAAACTTCTGGAGAAATGGGCAAATATTGATGCCACCAGAGATGAAGTGGCAATAAATCTGAAACCAAAGCTGGGTTTCTGTCTGTTTGTTTGTTTGTTTAGAGTCTCATAAGGTATGTCAACCTTGGCCAGACAGGCAGCTGGGAGGCAGAATGAGCCCACAGACAAGTGCACCAATGTGGATACGTATTCTAACACGCTTAGTGGAAGGAGCAAGATGCATAATGATGTAGAGTATGCAATAATTTGTTATACGAAATGTAAAGATCTTATCTATTAGAGGAAGCTCTTTAGCAATTGTATTAAGGATGAACACCAAATTGAAAATAATGAACTTTTTGGGAAAGGATAGAATCAGAATGAACAAGAAAGAGGCCAAAATGGCTCTTCAACTGTATCTACATTTTTTAAAATTTCATTAAGAATATGCTCACACTAATATAACTAAATTATATTTGATGAAAGGTGAGTGTACAGGTATTCATTTTTATCTTCTTTTTTTTTTTTTGGCTAGTTTTTTAAATACTTAAACTCAATGACATGTTAACACAAAAAATAAATTAGAAAAAGAAAATACAGCACGTCCCCACAAAACAAGCTCGAAGACATTTTTAATTTCTTGTCATTCCAAATCAGCATAGCCCCTCATCTGACAATTACAGCCCGGTATGACCTGCACTCACTCAGCGACTGATGTCACTGACAGTAGAAAAACTTCAAGGGTTAACCTCTCACAAGTTTAAAACTGTTTCACAACAGTGTTTTATTGTTCATTTTTATAATAACACACATTTTTGAAGTAGAACTTCCTGGATTGACATTATTCAACATGGCAGTAGACCCAAGTTCAGAGTCTTCATTATCAAAATAATATGTAGCCTTCCAGAATGCCTGTGAGCTCACCTGCTCTCCAGGCTCGCAGAGTTTCGTATGTTTATTTCAGCGCTGCACTTTCTCTGAAATCTCCCGTAAATCTGAACAATGCTGGTGCTTTACTCTACAACATCTGGTTCTTAGCAGAAGGTTATGGTGTGAAGTGGTATTCAGAGATTTGGGAAGGAGGCTCAGTACAAACAGACCCCTCATTTATGAATTTTCAATGCAAACAAATAGAACCGGGACATAACCATCATCCCTATGCCCTCACTATGAAGAAAACATATGTGATAAAAATTTCAGAATAATACTTTTAATTAATTTCAGTTGAAGGAATATTTTTGAAGGGGGACATTTTTCTAGATCCTGTGGGAAGCACACAGATGTTTACAGACAATTCAGAGACTTCAAGAACTTGATGTTTTAAAAGCGACACAAGGTACATCAAAGATAGACAATTCTTGGGACATGAAGTTTCATACAAAGTTACACACAGAGGAAAATTAGAAAGGCCTTCTGAGAGTCATAAATGTCAATCTGGGCATTGATGGATGAATAGAAAGTTCACTCAGACATGTTTAAAATGTTGTTTTCTGATGGTAAGTGTAGTATGCATTCATTTGGGGGACGGAAGGCCCTTCAGAGGCACTCAGTGGAGGGATTTCGTACTGTGTATGATATGCCTGTGGCTCTCAATAGACAGACCCTCTATCCCATGAGGGGTCCCATCGGTGTAAACGTGTCCAGATTCCCACAGGAATGAATTCCGCTGAAGGAACTGGGGAGCCTCCGATTGCCCCCAGGAAAGTTTATACTGTGGAGATGTCACTTTTCCTCCAAAATGGAAACAGGTCCCAGGCTTCCACTTTCACTAGCAGAGAGCATTTGGAAGACCAGTTAGACGTCTCTACTTAAAACCGTAGACACAAAAACCAACATGGCATGTGCGGAGTGGGGTGGGGGACCAGAGTGGCTTGATGTTTCCAGGCACCTGGTGGCTGAAGTGGTGTGGGAGGTTTTATGGTTTACAGAAATTGTTTTGGAAATATTTACAGATTTAAAAATGTAACCACTTTAACCCATTCAATTGCTCATTTAATTAAGTATACCTCAAGCTTTTTAGTAGCAAATTTCAGTTAAAAAAAACAAAAGTAACCCAGATACCCCCTTTTCTGTTTGTCAGCTCTTCTCTAGGTGTTGGCTTGCTTACTGGTCTCCTGCATTTTGGCCTTTTTTCCATGGGAGCCGTGTGCTGGGCCCTCCTGCGTGCTGGTTCTGGAGCTAGGAAAGATGACTGCACGAAACTTCTCCTGCAGAGAGCTTGACATCTCCTGCCCGATTTCCCCGTCCTGTCCTGCCCTGGATTCACTGAATCTTCTGTTGGGTGCTTCTCAATGCCTCCCAAAGGAATACCTTTGGGTGGTTTTGAATTCATCAAGCAATAGCTTAAGCCTGCTTCTGAGATGATGCAAGAAAGAAAGCGTTCAAGCTTCTGAAGATCGGGGCTTGTCCAGCTCAGCCTTGTGTCACCTGCGAGTCCGATGCCCACAGTCAGAATTCCAGAAGCAAGTCTCTGCTTACCTCGTACAGTCTGCTTCTGAGCTTCAAATTTTGTGATTTGGGATTTAACGATTTCTTTATCTGGTAATACTTCATTTTGCCCATTCCCTCTGACCAGGATCGTTATAATAGCTTCACTCCATTGCAGTCAAAAGCCAAGTATTAAATGTTTTCAGACACTTTTCAAACTTATTTTTTCTTTCTTTCTTTCAAGATTTTATTTATTCATTTGACAGAGAAAGAGACCACTCACAAGCAGGGGGAGGGACAGGCAGAGGGAGAGGGAGAAGCAGGCTCCCGGTCAAATAGAGACCCTACCGGCAGCTCAATCCCAGGACCCTGGGATCATGACCTGAGCCCAAGACGGATGCTTAACTGACTAAGCCACCCAGGCACTCCTCAAACTATATTTAAATAAGGAAGTTTAAAAGTTATGCTTGTATACCATGATAACTTTTCTGTAACCCACACATAGATACATACATATACTCCTTAATATTATGTATAAATTTCATTCCTGTATAATGATTTATTGTTGAAAATAGAAACACACTGTATAGAAATTTCCCATGTTGCCAAGGTTAATTCATTATAAAAGAAATCCTGGTATCTACATTTATTATTATTATTATTTTAATTAAATCTGAATTTTCATAAAAGGCGATGCTTCAAGTGAGAGCTCTGTATACATGTCAGTCGTGTGTTTCTAATGTGTTTTAATCCCGAGATTTTTCAGTAGACTTGAAACCATTCCTGCATCGGTTATGAGCTAAGGATTAAGTTGATTGTTTGAATTTCTAGCTTGTGCAGAAAAGGAAGAAAGGCTTCTCCCTTTATCAGAGAATACAACCTATCATTTATTATTAATGATAGAATATTAGAATAGTATCCCTAATAATTCCATTATCTATTGTCTCATGCACAAAAAAAGAATAACACATGGAATTTCCTCTAAAATTCTCTATCAAGAAAATGGAAGCGTCACAGGTAACTTATTATTGTAGGTGACTTTGTCAATATTGATATTAATCATTCTAAACTTTGTACTCCCTCTGTGTCAAAGTATCAAATTACGCATGATGTGTTATATTTATGAGTGGGATATCTATCCATGGGTCAGCCAGACAGTGATTCGGTGTTTTCCGTATGACGCTCACATCTGATAGATCCCCAACAGTAAAACTGATTAATAAGAATTGCCAGAGAAAGAGGAGTAAGGATAACAATGTATACATATAACGAAACACATCGTTGCTCTGTGTTTGTTTACGTATGTATATAAAACTGGAAATGTGCAGATAAAGTATTAAAGTATATCTATGCATTATCATACAAATATATATGTACACGTATTTCTTCACTCCTACTTCTTTCTCATAGCAGTTAACAGTTTGTAATTAGTACAGTAATTTGTGCAATTATTTGCATTTTAACTGCTCATGAAAGTGGTGTTAACATAAGAAACAAATGAGACCAGCTTTGAAAATTGCCTGAGCAGACAAACCACTTTAGTTGTACAAGTAAAGCTTCATTTAAGTAATTTTGCAAGGCTAACTTGACCTGGGTAGTTTCTTGTTATGTTTCTGAAAGTCAGAAGCAAAACTTGAACTGTTTCCCAAGGTTGATATGAGGTAATCACTGACTGGATTCTCTATCACTTAAGAAAATTCTAATTCTAGGGTCACCTGGGGTGGCTCAGTTGGTTAAACATCTGACTTCGGCTCAGGCCATGATCTTGGGGTCCTGAGACTGAGCCCCACATTAGGCTCTCTGTTCAGTAGGGAGTCTGCTTCTCCCTCTGTCCCTCCTCCTGTTGGTGTTCTGTCTCTCTCTCTCAAATAAATAAATAAAATCTTTAAAAAAAGAAAATTCTAATTGTATAACCTCTCACTGTGAAGAACACACAGTCACTGCTTCTCACTATATAAGCTGCTTTAAACCATATACCCCTGAGCCTCATTCCATGTTTTAGTATGAACGCTCTCGATTGGCTAAATGCCTTTTGTGTGTGTGTGCACAATAGGCGTTCACTAATTATTGTTTCAGTGATTCATTGATTCTACTTCTGTTATTTCTGAAGTTTTGGCAATATGCACTAAGTTATTTGGCTTCAGGAGAGCACCAGGATAGGGCCTGCTGAATGCAGAAAGTAAGTAAAACAGAATAAATCCCAAAGACTCACCTTGTATGTCAACAGCAAGAGTGATGATCTGTGTCTGTCGGGAGTTCAATGGTATCAATAAGAAATTGGGAGGGAACTTTTTTAGGAAGGGAGAAGAGAGGGCACCTCTAAGGATGTCCTCTACCCAGAGACCAAAGTGTCCTTGGGAAGTACACAGCAATTCTAACAGTATTCTAATTTTATAGGAAATGTCAAAACATCTTCAATATGTATTATGTAAGCTGTCTAAGCACCAAGTACATACGTGCAAAGCAATTTTCCCAGATGATTTCCGTTACTATTGCATTAGAATAAGAGCCTTTACTGGACTTCACATAGTGTCAGACGAGCACTGTCCCAGTTAAAATCAAATTATATTTTCTCTTGGAAATCATTTCTGTTTACCCCTAGGAATGAACTAACAAATGCATTGAAAGATATTATAGATTGTTTTTATTTTTATCTGTGTGTAAATTTGGGGACATATATGACAAATATTTCAAGGAAAATTAAGTGGAAACTAATTTAAGTTGAGAAGTTCTAGTGGAACTAATTTTTTTTTTCTTATTTACCTTTGGATGGACTATTTCTTTAAAAAACAAAAAACAGGCAGTAAAATCTCTGAGAAAAGGTGTGTTTTACTTATTCCTCTGCAGAGGTCTCATTTCCTGGAGACTAGAATCTAGGAAAGTTACTCAGAGTCAATAATGATGTAGATAGCATTTCCCAACATTTAAGTCTTTATAATCGTTTCAAAGTGAAACCCATAAACAAAAGTAGTTAGAGTTTTAATCACGTAGTGCAGAACTACACACTCACACAGGTTACGTGCCTCACAAGTGGGATTCTAATTACTTCCTTCCACAGGAAACCGTTGTTAGTTATTATTGAACAACTGTATTTGTCACTGGTTGCGGAAGTTTTGATCTATTTTAGCTAAAATAGCATTCATTTTATATGTAAAGTTATTTAAAAATACCCCAATACATGCTTTTCTTTTCCTAAATTATCTACTAGAAGGAAGATATTAGCACGCTGTATACCGCGTTATATCACATGTCCCGTGATTCTATAGACACGCCAACACACGAAAGAACATGCACGTATCATCCAAGTGAGGGAGAGACAGAGACAGAGACAGAGAGACAAAGAGGGAGACACAGACAGAGAGAGAGAGAGAGGAAGGGATTTTCGGTTTCCTCTGTGGCGTTCTAGTACCTAATATTCACTCTATTTTCTGTACAGATTCTGTATTTCTTATGACTTTCTTCGTATTTCTTCAAATTTGGGTAAATTTGAATTTTCTAGCTTATTCTCGTCTTTCCTTATTTCATAAACTCTCGCATTGTGTACGTTCCCTTTTTAGTCATTGGTATAAGCAATTTCAGGATCAGCCTTTGTTTGGATAGGTTCAATTTAGTTCCTTTGGAAATTCTGCTATTGTTTGGTGATTCAAATACATTATTAAAAGTATCTAAGGACTTTCTCTTCGACGGGGTGGCAGAGCGGTTTGGTGGCGGCGGCCTTGCAGCAGGCGCAGGGACACAGATCTTTGTGAAGACCCTGGCCAGCAAGACCATGACCCTCGGGGTCGCGTCCAGTGACACCACAGAGAATGTCAAAGCCAAAACCCAAGACAAGGAGGGCAGCCCCCTGATCAGCAGCGTCTGATCTTAGTGGGCAAACAGCTGGAGGATGGCACTGCTCTCTCCGACTACAATGTCCCAAAGACATTCCACCCTGGGCTTGGTGCTTCTCCTGCGGGGTGGGATAATCGAAACTCCCCTCCACCAGTCAGCTCAGAAATACAACCGCAGCCAGATGATCTGCCCCAGCTGTTATGCTCCCTGGACTCCTGCGCTGGCCACTGCCACCGGAGTGTGGTCACTCCAACACCTGAACCCCAAGAAGGAGGTCAAAGAAGGCTGTGCACCTGCTCTTCCTTTGCCTGCAGGGCAGCCTCCTGCTGGAGCCCTAGGGCCCTGGAACCTTGATAAAGTTTCCCTTCCCTTGACTGGAGCAGTAAAAACAAACAAACACAAACAAACAAACATCTATATATCTTTAAATAGAGATCTAAAGATATAGGTAGAGAGATGATAAATAGATATTGTTTTATTTCAATAGAAGTGAAGAGGGCACTGTGCTTAGATCAAGGGAGTGCCGTTTGGAGGAGAAGGCGGAAAGCTCGGTCCATGCTTCACACACAGTAGACACAGATACGTGGGTGGATAAATGGCTGAGCTTATGTCCAGAATTTCAGTAAGCAAACCAGCTGTTTCATCATCTCTGACCTGATTCTTCTAAAGTTGTCCAATGTCTCTCTGTGCATATTTGTCTAGTCCTCTGTCTTCCCTTGTCCTCATAGCTAATTTCTGACATTTTCTGGGTAAAGTCAAAAGCTGCCATGCTGAGAAATCTTCTGTTATCCACACCCAATACATGTTGGTATCTAAAGAAACCTTTACCCACGTCTCTATGCACAGAACAAAAATGTCTGTGCTTACCTCCCCTACTTGCGCTTAGGCCGATGATCCCAGCCAATGCAATATGGAAAAGAATCAAAAGGCATAAATACTGAAAAAAAAAAAGAAGAAGAAGAAGAGCAATCTTTACCTGTAGTTAATGTGATTATTTATGTAAAATCCTATGGACTCTATAGAAATTCTAGAAATATAAGTGAATGTAACAAGATTAGTGAAAGCAAGATTGATACATAATCAATTGAATTTCTATGTACTAGTACATAGCAAACAATTGGAAAATTTAAATTTAAAAATATTCTATTTAAAATAGCATAAAAAACATGAAATTCCTAGATATACATATATATATATATAATTATAACAACAGATATGCATTAAAATCTTGCTGAAAATAATTAAAGAAGACTTAACTAATGGAGAAGCTCACTGAGTTCACAGATTAGAAAACGCAATATTGTTTGGCATGCCAATTCTATCCACATTTACTTAATCCCCAAATTTAATTTTTCTTTTATTTAATTAAAGTTATAATAGTTTATGGTATTGGTTTTTGGGCTGATTTGATGATTATAAATTTTATGTGAAACTGCAAAGTAACTCGAATAGCCAACACAATCTTGGAAAAGGACAAAATTGGATGACTTGCACCTCATGATTTCAAGTCTCAGTAATATCACAATAATCAACATAGTATCGATTTGACATACGGATAAACACAGAGATTTGTGTAACAGAGTTACAGAATAGCAAGCCTTGGTATAGAAGAGCATGCATTTGTCACTTCCTTTTAAACAGAGACAAAAAGGCAATTTGAAGGAAAATGGAAGATATTTGCAATGAATCATGCTTGAATTGGATTAATTTATGGGAAAAAGATGAACTGGGGTCCCGATTCATATCAGTAATTTATAAAGACGACTACATCATGACTAAGAGAATATAGGGAAAGAATGGAAGGTTAACTGAACATTCAAAAATGAATTAATGCAAGGAGAAAATTTCACACAACTATTTCTATAAATGTGGGAAAAGCATTTGAGAAAATTTGACACTCACACATCATTAAAAGTCTAACAAAGTAAGAATGTAGGAAGAATACCTGCATATTATAAAGTATACCAATATGTTATTTTAGATGAGTCACAGACATAGAAAGTAATATTACCCATCTTCCATAAGAAAGCATTGCATCATATTTTAATGACCTGGGATAGACAAGATTCTTATATTTTGATCATAGCTGATAGATTTATACCTCAGGGTTGTTTTTTTTTGTTGTTGTTTTTTCTTGTCGTTGTTAGTTCTGTTGTCAACGTCATTATTTATTTTGAATCCAATTATTCATTGGTGATATATGAAAAAGCAAATGATTTTTTTTGTGTTCATCTTGTTTCCTGCAACCTTGCTGTATTTGCTTACCAATTTCAGCAATCTTTCTTTTTTTATTATTTCTTTTGGAGTTTTCTACATAGATAATCATGACATTTGCCAATCTATATAGCTTTACTGCTTTGTATTGTTTTATTGAACTAGCATGACCTCTGTTTGGATGTTAAAGCAGAGTAGTGAGACCATATCCTTGCCTTGCTCCCCATCTTAGGAAGAAAACACCCAGTTTTTCACCAGTTAGTAAGATGTTATCTGTACCTTTGTGTACATGTGTTTTATCAAGTTGAGGAAGTTTCTGCTCTATTTCTCATTTGCTGAGAGTATTTACCATGAATGAGTATTTGAATTTGTCAAATATTTTTTCAACTTCTGTTGATATACTCATATGAGTTTTCTTTTGTATGTGGTGGATGTAGTAAGTTAAACTACTTGATTCTCAAATAGTAAGGCAGCCTTGTGTATGTCACATGTCTTTCTTGGATGTCGTGTCTGATATTTTTGTATATTACGGAATTCAATTTTCTAACATTGTGGAGGATTTTTGCATCTCTGTTCATGAGAGATGTAATGGAAAAAGCAGAAGACATGTTAGAGTAGGTGATTAATATAAGGGAAGAGATGGAAGTACTAAGAAATGATCAAAAGAAAATGCAATAAGTAAAAAGAAATAAAGAACTTTGACATGAAGAATGCTTTCGTTGGCTCATTGGTAGACTGGACACAGCTAACGAAATCATCAGTAAGGTTGAAGGTCTGTCATTGGTTATTTTAAATTCATGGTCTGATAATACCAGAATCTCTGTCATATTTAAGACTGGTTCTGATGTTTGCTTTGTCTCTTCATGCTGTTTTCCTTTGTCCTTGTCATTTTTATTGAAAACGGTCGTCATTTGTCAGTGAATAGGTGCTGAGGTAGTTAGGCCCTTAGTGTGAGGTTTTATGTTAATTTGGCTAAGAGTTTGACTGCATTTCATGTTTGCTTTAGTTGTTGGCTCTGGAGTTTTCAAATTTCTCTATAACCCCTTTTCCTCTTCCTTTATTTTTCTGGACTTTCCTAAAAGCCCTCTTTAGATAATGTCTCTGTCTCCCAGCCCTTCAGTTATATTCTAATGTTTTACATGGGAGTCCTGGTGGTTAGGCAGTAAGGTTGGGAGAGAAGTTTTCTCTAATCTTACGAATAAATCCTAGTCTTTTAATGGAGCTAAGTCCTTGGGCTGTGACCTTCATAAGTATGTGCTAGCTTTTTCTTTTTTCTTTTCTTTTCTTTTCTTTTCTTTTCTTTTCTTTTCTTTTCTTTTCTTTTCTTTTCTTCATCATGCAGTAGGCTAGAGGGTGCTGGAGTCAGGGTATTCCTTCCCCTGGGTAGTATAGGGTGCGGGTAAATTCCTTTCCCCTGGAGAATAGCCCTCCGTTATGGAGGATGCTGCGGAATCGATTAAGGGCGACAAAAACCCAAATCGAATACATCCTCAAAGGATTCTCTACTGTTTTCCCAGATTCTGATTCTAAGGAAGCGAAATGCTAACTCCTTTTCCACAAGTTGCCTCCTAGTCTTTGCATTAACCTAGAGACTGGATAATAGCTTCAGAATAGATATTATACATTTGAATTATTAACTTAAGTGCACTTGGGAATACACTTTAGATTTTTAGAGTAGTCTCATATCATAAGTTATGAGCCAAGATATGATGATCATTTTGGAAAGCAGACCCAATAGATGATACACTCTTGCCATGATACACATTTATCAATCTCTCCAACGAGGTATGGTAAAGCCCTCACAGTCACCCTTTTAGGTGGGAGACAATCTGTGCGGTAAAATAACTTCTATCTTTTCTAAAATAGATTTGGTTGATGCTCAAATTTATTTGTGGGTGACATTGTGATATAATGCAGAATGTTGCATTCTAAGTCACAAAGCTGTGAATATTGAGATGCATGTAAACAATGCTGTATATAGCATTCTTAACAAATGCATCAAAAGTATACTAATTATACTAAATAAATAGCACTGATGGCAACAATGTATAAACGCAGGGTCTGTTAGGGTAAGGAAATAAAAAAGCATCCCACCCTGTAACTGAACCCTGCTGTTTCCTGGGATAGCACCCCATATGGTCGTGGGTCTAAAAGCACCACAGCATAAGGCGGTATTACATGCCCTAGAGCGTCCTTAGCAAATAGATTATAATGGTGTGGTATGGAAAATATGGAAAGAATTCTTTTCTTTCAACTTTGAGCCAGGCAAACCTAGAGTGACATGGTAAATAATTTTCTAGGAAGTTTTATAGAGAAGAGTTTTGTAGATCTCCGCTTTACGTTGTATAAACCAAGGGCAAAAGAGTTTTGTACAACTTCACGTTATGTTGTATAAACCAAGGTCGAAACAAAGGACATCCTTCACCCTGAGATATTTGTATTTTACTCTTTTGAAGACAGGCACATCTTGGCACAAAACTTTATTACAATATAGAGAAAAAAGACAAGGTTTGGGTTGATACTAACAATATGTAAACTATCTGAACAAATTGATACACTAAATATTTCCTTGCCTAGTTGACCAAAAATGAAAATCAGGATGGATAGTATTAAGATGCTTTTAACCATGAATTTGTGCCAACATGTAACATAGTAGCAAAGTCAGATCTGTCAGATAGGAAGACTTCATTTTTTTTATTTAACCAGTGATAGACCCGTTAATGCTTTAGTGTTATGTTGTGTTATGTATAATTTATAACTTACATGGAAAAATGCATTCATCTGGACCTCTTGATTAGATCATTTCCAAGCTAAGAAATATGAAAATATTACATTTTATTTTAATTTTACTTACCAAGTCAATTTATGTCATATGCAGTTACATACTGGATATCTTGTAGGAGACCCATTGGAACATAAGGGGGGATTACCTTTAGAAAGGTACCTAGATTCACGGTAGCTCAATATTCTCATAATTCATGTTAACAGCAACAAAAAAGTATGAATGCATTATCATAAATAGTTTATTACACTTGATTAAGACATTTCCTCACACTTCTTGCTTCTTACTCAAAATGTGTGTGTGCCCTCATGTACGTGTTTGAAGCAGAAATATAGGTTTTATAATGAGAGTTAACAGATTTAAATCACAAATGCCTTTTGAATTTTCAAGTTACAACTTGGGAAGCATTAATTTTATGGGATTTTATATTTGATGAGAATCCCATTTTGTCACTAATTCTACATTAATCTTTTATGAGAAGTCAACAGTAGATAACGTAGAGATAATTATTTATGGTAAGCTAAAATGACAACAAAACACTCCAACATTAATTCACTTCATTGTAAATTATAAACTCAGATTCTAATAGAATTAACTGGAGGCCAAGTAAAATAACGTAATTTATTGTATAATCCTGTAAATCTATACAAAGGATAATGAGAAGATATGTACTACATTACAATCAGGAATTTGAATGCTATTCATAATCACTACATCGTTGATCTTGTAATATTCATGCAAAATAGTTGGGGAAGTAGAAAATAGGTTCTTTCAAAATAGGTGAAAAATGAAGATAAATCAAAAGAACAGAATATTATTCAAAATTATTCAAGTAATGGAATAGTAGTCAAAACAGAGGCAGAAATTTGGATTCCAATGTTAAATTTTCAGAAAAATACTTACATGCCATAAGCTAATGGCTAAACGTATGCCTTTAATTTATTAGAGGCATTCCTTATGCTGTGAGACAAAAATAAATTATTGGAAAAGAGTGCCTGCTTTTTGTCTTCTCTATTTCCCCATGCAGATGATAGTCATATAGAAATAACCTAAACAGGGAGAAAATGGTAAATTAAGAGGTTTATTTGAAATCAATCATTTTCTATAAATAGGAATAATGAAAACTTCATGTTTCTGATGATTTTTAGATAATTGCTCAAGTTTTAGTAGCAGATCTACATCATGCCAAATATAACCTGTTCTTGAGGCTGGCATCTTAAGATACTTCATGGTCTCTGTGAATAATAAAAATAAAATGTCACTCCTTTCAATGTACCTTCACCACGGCACTAAGAAGAAGACAGAGGTGGGATTAATCACGTTAGTCTTGAGTAAAATAAGATTTAGAAAGTTTAGGGGAATCTATCATTCCCTGAATGACTACTTGTGCCAGCTATTACAGTATATTACACATACCTGACCTCCGTTAAATCTTTCCCAAAGGCCTGTGAGGTCCGGTATGATTTCCATTTTGGAGATAGGGAGAATGAATCATGGCAATTTGGATGAAGTTACTAAATTACAGAGCTAGGGAGAGGATCTGTCCAACAGCAAATGCAGTTCTCTTTCTCCTGCAAGAGTCTTGAAAGCTGGCCCCCTGGTTGGAAAGCTTCCCAAGGCGCTGGACGAGCTAAGACAACCTCGTGCTTGAGCTCTGGCCTCAGCAAGATGTACTTTTCTCTCACCTGTTGTTACTCACAGGAGTTTTATGTTTTAGAAAAAGGACCAAATCCCATAGAACGTGCACCAGCAAGAGTGAACTGTGTTATAAACTACAGACTTTGGTTGACAATGGTGTGTGTCCACGTAGGCTCATGGATGAGAAGGAAGGTCCCATTCTAGTGCAGGAGCTCTGTAGTTGGGGGGTGCAGGGGAGATGGTGCATATGGGAGGTGGGGGGTATACGGGGAATCTCCGTCCCTTCTGATCAAGTTTTACCATGAACTTACAACTGCTCGAAAAATAAAGTCTATATTTCAAAAGCTTTCAAGTAGTTTAAAAATACTCATCCTTAAAAATGCCGCCTCCTTGGGGCACCTGGGGGGCTCAGTTGGTTAAGGGTCTGCCTTGGGCTCAGGTCACGATCCCAGG
The DNA here is from genome assembly GCF_023065955.2 of Ursus arctos. Lineage (NCBI taxonomy): Eukaryota > Metazoa > Chordata > Mammalia > Carnivora > Ursidae > Ursus > Ursus arctos. Next base: position 6,780,151 of record NW_026622764.1, read on the forward strand.
ATTGGGATCCAGCCCCGCATCAGGCTCCCTGCTCCTCGGGAAGCCCGTTTCACCTCCTGCCGTCTCCCCCCTGCTTGTTCTCTCTCTCTTTCTCAAATAAATAAAATCTTTTAAAAAAAATGCCACCTCCTTCAACAACGACATTCAAGACCTCATGATACACAAGAAAGTGAGAGCTAAAGCCCATTCTGGATGTCTCCCCACCCTATCAGTGTCCAGCTAAAAAATAACATCCGCAGAATGCTGCCTCCATCCTTGTTTAGTTCCTCGTCTGAAGTGTCGATTTTGCTATTTTAAACCTTTCCCCCCAAGTTTTGTTGAAGATGAGAACCCCATTCTTTTTTATATGCGAGAGTCATTTTAAAATCGGCCATGCTTATCAGTGTCACTTTCCTTAACCTGACCTCATAGATTGTTTTCCTGTCTTTTAATGATTTGTGTTGCTGTACTGTGTGCTTTTACCGAAGTCTTCATAATCCTCTTAAATGTTGGAGCACGGGGTGGTACGGAGCTCTCTAATAGGCAGCAATGCATAAGAAATCAGCAGATTGTCCCTTACCTTTTCTAGACCTTCAATATTTCACCAGGAGCACTTAAGAGCAGAAATTCTGGGACTCTATGTAACAATCGTATGTTTACCTAGGACCCTCTGTTCTTCCTTTATTATATACCTAGGTAGAAATGTGTATATATGTGCTTCATGTGGAGCCTTTAGAAACTACTTAAATGTCATGTGTGCAGACTTAATTTAACTTTATTAGGAGAGAGTCTGATATAATAGGAATGCTGCAGACTTTGAAATCAGAGAAAGCAGGGAGGGACCCTGTCCTCATCATTTAATTGCAATTTACTGAAATTCCCCAGCTTCAGCTCCATCATTTCACAAATTGTTCTTACAGTCCAAGAACGTTCTTTTTTTTTTTTTTTTTTCTTCCAGAAAGCTGCCACGTATCTTGGTCAGAATTAAAGATACACTTACTCTCTACAGTGCATCAGCCATGATATTTGCCCCTGTGAGACAGTTCTAATAAAGGTGACTTGTCCCCCAGCCACTCTCCACTCAAAAAGAATGCAACACAGAATATTTTTAGAGAAATTAAAATCATAATATCACATCTTAGATAAAACTCATAGTACTCAAATAACTCAGTCAATTAATCATTACTGTTTCAATGTCCTCAATGTACCATAATTCTAATGACTTACATCTTTTAAAGTAGCTTTAATAATTAACTGAGATAAAATGTGGAAACTATTTATATAAACCATCAGAGAAACAGAAGTTACAAAAATAGGGTATTTGAAATCAGATAGACTGGGATAAAAAAAAAAGCTACACAAATGATTTCAAAATTTTCATGCCTATCTGAATATATGAACATTTTTTATAATTTTGTAAAGGGCATGTATATTTCATATGGAACTTTTGTGTCTAAGAATATACCCAAACCAATGCACAAATATTTAATATAAATATTAAATCTCATTATGTTAAATGACATAGTCTCGAATACTGAAGATGAGATTTTTTAAAAAACTGAAGTGTTGTTTAGTAAATGATACATTTTTTTAAGGCTGAGTGTGAAAATTTTTAGTCTTAGCAGTTCAGAAGATGAAATCATGTGGGGGCGCCTGGGTGGCACAGCGGTTAAGCGTCTGCCTTCGGCTCAGGGCATGATCCCGGCCTTACGGGATCGAGCCCCACATCAGGCTCCTCCCTATGAGCCTGCTTCTTCCTCTCCCACTCCCCCTGCTTGTGTTCCCTCTCTCGCTGGCTGTCTCTGTGTCAAATAAATAAAAAAAATCTTTAAAAATAAAAAAAAATCATTTAAAAAGAAGATGAAATCACTGTGAACATGTATATTGACGAGTGGTTGTAGCGTGTCATCAGGAATGATCTCTTCAAAATGAAAGTGGCTCCAAGGATCATGGCTATTGTGTTGGAAGAAGATAAATAGAGGAGCACTGATAACATTATTAGCAACCATCATTACAAAGTCTTTTGCAAACACTAATCCTAATCTTTATTACATCTGCTAACATAATTTTGCTGAGACATTAATGCCTCTTTTGGTCTTGGGTAAATCACATATTTATATTTTATAAAATACATTTTAGAAGTATTTTAGAAGTCTAAGGTACATATCAAATGTATTTTAGAAGTCTAAGGTACATATCAAAACTTGCTAAGAATCACCATTGGAAAAAGTGTTATAACCACTGTCAACTATCTGTCGCAAGTTCTCCTACACAGGACATCCACCCCAGCTGAGTGACCTTTTGAAAATATAACTTAGGGGTCCCTGGGTGGCTCAGCCATTAAGCGTCTGCCTTTGGCTCAGGTTGTGATCCCAGGGTCCCGGGATAGATCCCCACATCGGGCTCCCCGCTAGGCAGGCAGCCTGCTTCTCCCTCTCACACTCCCCCTGCTTGTTTTCCCCTCTTGCTGTCCCTCTCTGTCAAATAAATAAATAAAATCTTGCCAAAAAATTAAAAGAAAAAAAAAAGTGTGACTTAGATCTTGTGGTTGGTTTGAAATCTCATTTCAAATGGTTGGTTTGAAATCTCTAATGGTTGGTTTGAAATCTCATTTCCACTGAACCGTGAAGTCTTCACAGTGACCTACAGAACTTAAAGATCTGATCCTGTTCCCCACTTCTGCATCCAACAACTTGTCTTCCACCCTCCCCCACTCCTTTCCTCCATTAATTTCTGTCTTTCTGTCTCTGTCTCTGTCTCTCTCTCTTTCACACACACACACACACACACACACACACACACAGGTACATACACTATGACCCGGTCGCTCAGGTCTCAGAGCTTTATGTGTTAAAAACTCCCTGCTTTATGTGTTAAAAACTTTATGTGTTAAAAACTCCCTGCTTTATGTGTTAAAAACTTTTCCTGGAATATGCACGTGGTTCACCTCTCACTACCTTAGGTCACTACGGAAGCTTTACCTTATTAGAGAGAACTTCTCTATTTTGGCAATTCCCCTCTCCCCCACACACCAGATCTTTTTTTTTTTTTTAATCCTCCCTTATTTTTCTGTATTGCTCTCAATTCCACCTGACATTATACACACACACACCCACAAACACATGAATATGAGTGTGTGTGTTTATCTGCATGTATATTCATATATGCATATGCTAAATTAAATAGCTATAATATTTGTGCATATTGCTGGTCTTCTCTATTTTAATTTTTCTAATATAGGAAACAGCTGATTTGCTGTTAGGGAGCCAAGGATCAGATGGAAGACATAGAACTTTGGAAGAATGTGTGTTCAAACAGAGACCGTTTGTCTCACCACAACTATTCCCATGTGTCTAGATAAAGATCCTCCAAACTGGAAGATAATGAAAATGGAAAATCGCAGGGGAAATAAAAGGGAGTTGGTGAGAAGGGACCTTGCACCCAGCTATCCTTCTAGGTCCAGTCTCAAATCTCAGGTGTTAGAACCTATTTATTTGGGCAGCTGTGTACTGAAGGTACCGTATTTCAGCTCTGTGTGCAAGAGTTCCCATTATCTTCACATGCAGAAAGACATTACTACTTAGTCTCCCAGAAACAAAAAATGCAAATCACAGGAGTTAGAATAAGCAGGGAAGGGTCTGAAATGGGCAGAGCTTACCTGGCAAGGGTTCGAAGACAATGACCTGTCTGAGTTTTCTTGAATCATCAGCACAACTGTTCTGCTAGCAGGTAAAATGGGGTTCCAAATAAGAGCCAAACAATGTCATGGAAAGACAAAAACAAAGAGACGCAGCTCTTACACAACTAATGTTGGTGGTCTGGTCATAAGTTCCTAGACTCCTGCTTTAGTCGAGAACATATTTGTACATTCTGGAATTACACTTCAATTTTCTTTTATATGTAGTAAAAAATATGAAATAGGATACAAAATAAAGAAGTGAAATATGTTATAATGAGAGGCACTGTAATAGATTCTTAACTTTTACAGGAGAAAATCTTAAATAAAACATATTGAATAATGTTGATTTTGGCCACCAATATAAAAATACAATTCTAAGTTCACAGAGAAATACTGATACACCTCTCTGAGAACATGTGCTTGTCAGGAAATTGGAAGAATGGCCTTCTTCTACTCAGCAGCACCACCCCTGTCTCCCTTGCCCCAAACTGGGGGCGGGGGGAGGGTGAAGAGGAGAGCTGATCCATGCAAAAGAAAAAGAAAGAAAGAAAGAAAGAAAGAAAGAAAGAAAGAAAGAAAGAAAGAAAGAAAAGAAAAGAAAAGAAAATAATCATTTCTATACATTTACTGACCTTTACCTACCTCCTGATAACTCAATTATGGTCTCACTTGCTCAAGACTGTAGTCTGTGGTCGTGGATTTCTCTTTATTCCCCCTAACTTTGTAAAATTTCCAACCCCTTCTTCTCATCTCTGTGATACCTCACATTTTTATTCTCCTTGCCCTCAGCTCCCCATTCCCAAGATGACATCATGAACATTCTCATCACCAGGAACTGCAATATCCCTGAAATCACATCCATATCTAGCTTAGTCACTATAACTACATTTCTAAAAATACCCCCATTCCTTCGTATTCCTCTCCTTCCGTTGCGCTTGGCCCACCAAGGCCACAACACTAGAAACGCAACCAGCTGCAAATCTACTTCTGAATCTTCCTTATACACGCAGTGGAATGTTCCTGAAGAAAATCACAGAATTAGCAACTTGACGCCACTTACACATTCATTGCCTCCTGCCTGATACAGTCTCACACAGCACCTGTGACTTCTATTTTATCTTCTGAGGAACCTTGGTCTCTTCTCTCTGTAATGGGTGCAATAGACACATCTTCATTCTCTAAGCTGATATATATTTTTCATTCACTACAGTGATATATATTCTTCGTAATATTGCATGGGGGATACGCATATACAACATTTCTCGTTGCCTTCTGGAATTTCAAATTTCACCAGGTATCCTGTACTTGTATCTGCTAAATCTGGCAACCATACCACTACACTCTTAAAAAGCTGGTGTCCTCACTACTTCATTGAAAAAAAAATTTTGACGCCCTCTGGAAATGCTACTGTCTCTGGATTCCTACCCTTAGCATCCTTCTTCCTTCCCATTTTTAAAAACATTTTTAAAAAATCAAATATGCTGTAATCTAAAGGTGATACCTTACCATGAACTCAAGTTCCTATGCCCGTGTTTCTATGGTGGCCCCTTTTATCCATTAAAACATCATATTATGCAGGATCATTCCCCTCAGTCCAGGTATGATTTATATCTTCTATAATAAAACCACACCTGAGAAAATAAGAGATGGTAGGAATTCACACTTCCTCAGTCCTCAACCACCTCTAGTGGCAAGATGCATGCGTCTGGCCCTGGCACAGCCTTCTTGGGCCCCGGCCGCCCTGCTCTCCGTGTAGTCTCCGAGCTCCTCCAGTGTGAACATCAGAATCTTCCTCTGCCTCCACGATCTCAACTCTTCCTGCAGCTATTTACCCATCAGTATGGGTACCTCTCTGTTTTAAGTGTCTGTCTCCTTCACTGGGCTACTCTTTGGTTCACTACTGAATTCCTTGCAGTATCTCACACAAGTGGCACCTAACGAGCATGAAATAAATATTTGTTGAAGAATGGAGAAATGCATCAATAAAATATTTGTGAGACAATATTTTAAATGTATTAAGGTATTCTCAAATGTACAGAATTTTATGATGGATTATAAAAATATAAAAGTAATTAAGATAAGAAATACATATCTGCACGATATATAATACCTCCTGCCATGAAGCTAATATATGGCGCACATGTTACCAAATGTTATGTACAGTATTCATGCAGATCCCAAATAATGTAAGTCAATAAACTAAGACAAATAGTTAAAGAGATCTAATGAGGAAAAGAAATGCGTCTATTAAAGTGGTAATTCTGATTTTTTAATTAAATTTGGGGTGTATTTTATTTTATGCGAAAGTAAATGGTCTAGAAGCCGGTGTTTTACTTCTGAGGCACATTTGGAGCTGCTTTTGCAAAGCTCTGCATAAATTTATTGTTCTGTGATGGCATCGGTTAATATCACCACCATAATTATTTATAGCTTATTAATCATTACTGAACAATTAAAAAGATTTAATAGCTCATTTCTCACCAACTTATCTTTTGCATAAGAACAAGAAAGATTGTTTTCTGTGATATAATAACACATTCTGAAAGAGCCTCATCAAATTCGAGAATAATAAAAGTAGAAATAGTACATAAATTTCATTTCACTCCCATGAACAAAAAATAATTACTTTAAGATAGGTATTTTTTACTTGTTAGAATACAGGCTCTTCTACTCTTTGATTGTCCTTGTCTCTCTCTCTTTGGCACTCCCTCCCCGGATCCATCGACACCACACACACCCAGAGACACCTTGCTGCTGTCTTCAGAGGGAGAAGTGGCAACAATCTGGTTAACAAACACCATCAGTGTAGACCGCTGCAGGATCTAAGTTACACTGCATAAGGCCATGTGAATTGCAAAGGATTATGGTAGGCAGTGGCTAATATTTTATATGGAGGGGAACAATACCATTAGTGTGATTTCCAGGCTCAGTGAAGACAGGAATTGGATTTCCCTGCTACTGTGAAATCTACCATAGGTGCTTGCCAACACTGTCAATGCAGAAAGAGCTCTCTGATCTCAGGCAATGGGATCATTTGATTAAGCAAGGAATAAAGGATATTGTATTACTTCCTCATACTTAATTCAAATCATCAGCCTGTTTGTTCTGCTTTCCAGAACAAAGCAAGCAGCTCTTCATACTACACCAATCGCATGAAGTACCAGTGGACCGTCACTGAGAGTGCCTTGCTTTTTGACACTTGCAGCTGAGTATTGCCCTAAAATTACTCTGTGGCTCTTATCTGCACCTTTGCGATCGCTCAGGCCCTTCCTTAGGCTAGAGATGCTACGGAACCCTATTTCAACCAGGAAAGATAAAAGGAATGGTTCACACTTTATGCTACATATATTCATTCATATTTCTCTATTGAATAGACTGTTCGGTACTAATTTTACAATTACATGTCATTCTTGCAAGTGATATGTATGAACCAAGCAATGTGTAATGTGCAAAAGCTTTAAAGACCCAACAAAGCTCTTGACCTGAGGAGCCTTCAGCCTTATAGGAAAGATGAGTCCTTGACCCAAAATAAAGCCCTATGTCATAGGGGTCAAATGATAATGACCCTGTTGGAGTACAGAACGTCAACCAGCCATAAACCCACTGAATATTTCACCAGTATGTACTATGAAGCAGTGGAATTTATGAAAATGGCTGCCGTGTGACAGGAATCTGAGGCTTAATTCAATGTGTTTGATTAACAACTCTTCTGTCATGTACCCATTTTTGCGTTGTATTTAGTATCTTTACGTCAGTGAATATATCAGCACTCCATATTTGATTTGTGAAGTCCTCATAATCTATGGTGTTTGTTGCATAGCTAGCATTACATGGAAGTAAGATTATAACCCTGTGACAGTAGGCTCCAATTCTTTCGGGAAAAAATAAAATAGAAATTGAATTGCTTCACTATTGCTTTTGCGCCAGAGATAATGTCTCCATTATCATTGTTTCAACTCTGTCTGCAATTGACTTTGATTTAATAAAAAAAAGAAGAAAAACCCATTCCTTACTTTTGTTTTCTTTTCCCCCTAAGATCTTGTACAGGAAAATTTTTATGTGTAAAGTGAGAAAATGCCTCTCCTTAAAAAAAAAAAAAAAAAAAAAAAAAAAAAAGCCCTGAATCGAATCAATTGCTTTAAAGCTGCAAAAATTTAAAAAGAAATAAAGAAATTGGGTTCACAAAATGTCCCCTAACTTTGTAAATAAAATGCTTAAGTCTTGGAGAAAAAAAAAAAAATCTAAACTTGCCTGGAAGGCAGCTCCCATCATAGAAGATGGACTGAGTTAGGTTCTAACGAGGGAAGGTTCCCAGGACTGCTGAGAAAGGAGTATGCAGTCACGGTAGGAAAAGTTGCTGGAGTGTACGCAGTGATGGGATGATTTTTAAATGACACAGTTTTCTGCAATATCATTTCAGAGATGAATGAAGAAGGAAGTCCAATTTTAAATAAAACTGGAGAAACACTTTATAAACAAACAAAAACCCTTCCAAAGAACAGAATGCATTTAATGAAAAATACCTGCAGAATTATAATGTATCTGAGGTCCTTCCTATCCAGAAAATCAACTTCCCCTTGGCTTATATTGGCTACGATTGATCAATGACGAAGAAGAGAACTTGAAAGCATGCATTTCCCAGAGCTCCGCATTTGAATAATCGGAAGGCAGGTAATTTTATCTCTACAGGTGTCTAACCCTGGCAAACACAGGCATGGGTTTTCATAAGTTCTCCTCTACTCCCACTTCTCCTCCACCCTGGGCTTTTGCATCAATTTCCATAAGAATTACTGGATCTCCTGAACTTTAAATACCCTGTTGTTTTTTCCCTAAGTATGTGTCCAAGGTGCTGAGGTCTCTGTCAGTTAAAAGGCCACATTGTTTGCCGCCATCAGGGTGGTTGGGAGTTTTTTTGCAAGATACCATCCCAGGGCTTTTCATCAGTGCGATCAGCTTCTGCTCTGTTTACTATGTTCCACTTCTGCTTTTTGTGTATTGACCGGTGCCAGCCTGCACAGCTGGGGCTAGAACACGTTTAACAACTGGCCCTCCAGAAAAAATAAAATGCCTGCGTGTATGCACGTGTATACGTTTGTATTATATTTTATTGATGTAAAAATGTATGGCCCAAGTAATTAGCATTTAATAACAATATGTACAATACCTTTATCATAAATTCCATCTAGCCAAATGATTTTCACAGAATGCTTTTATACAGTTTGCCAAAGGCCTGTATCTTGTGTCCACAGCCAAACTATGGCTTCACTTCAGCCATGGTTTGACAACATTTTGTGTGATTTACAAAGTAATGAGAGATATAGCATTTGAGTTGACTCTGCCTTATTTAATTTTTCCTTCCTCAATTTCTCGTGCCTGGGTAGTGCACAACACCAAAGATGAAGGCTCGAGTTGTCACATTTGCCAATTTCTGTTGAATAACTGCTCCCATCGGCCAACTTTATGCTCCCAATGTGATATCGTTGGACACAAAGCTGGGCGGTGGTATTCAGTAAGTAGCACATCGTTTCTACTACAGAAATCATATGCATAGATAACTCCAACAGCATAGAGAAAAAAAAATGTGGTATAATAATTAGGAAATACTGAGTTTTGGATATTCACCTTTATTTTGGTATAATTAATTTGTGCGCTTATTTCTAATACAATTTCTTTCCATTTTATTTTTTTCATCATAAGCGCACTCCTTAGTCACCATCCCCTCTCCCCGATCCCTCCACCCCCTCCCCTCTGTTAACCAACAGTTTGTTCTCTATAATAAAGAATCTGTTTCTTGGTTTGTCTCTCTCTCTCTTTTTTTTTTCTTTGTTCATTTGTTTTGTTTCAGAAGTTCCACATATGAGTGAAATCATATGGTATATGTCTTTCTCTGCCTGACTTATTTCACTAAGCATTATACTCTCTACATCTATCCATGTTGCTGCAAGCGGCAAGATTTCATTATTTTTTATGGCTAAGTAACATTCCATTGTATGTATAACACTTCTTTATCCATTCGTCTACTGAGGGACACTTGGGCTCTTTCCATAGATTGGCTATTGTAAATAATGCTGCAGTAGGCATAAGGATGCATGTATCCCTTTGAATTAGGGCTCTTGTGGTTTGGGGTAGATACCAAAGTGCAATTCCTGGATTATAGGGTAGTTCTATTTTAATTTTTTGAGGCACCTCCACACTGTTTTCCACAGTGGCTGCACCTGTTTGCATTCCCACCATCACTGCAAGAGTGTTCTTTTTTCTCTATATCCTCGCCAACACTTGTTGTTTCTTGTGCTTTTAATTTTAGCCATTCTGACAGGTGTAAAGTGATATCTCATTGTAGTTTTGATTTAAGTTTTCCTGATGATGAGTGACGTTGAGCATCTTTACATGTGTCTGTTGGCGATCTGTATGTCTTCTTTGGAGAAATGTCTGTTCATGTCTTCTGCCCATTTTTTAACTGGATTATTTGTTTTTTGGGTATTGAATTGTATCTGTTCTTTGTGTATTTTGGATACTAACTCTTTATCAGATATTTCAGTTGCAAATATCTTCAGATTGCCTTTTAGTCTTGTCGATTATTTATTTTGTTGTGCAGAAACTTTTTATTTTGTCGTAGTCCTAATAGTTTATTTTTGCTTTTATTTCCCCTTGCCTCAGGAGACATATTTCGAAAAATGTAATCCTAAAATTTGTATGGAGCCATAAAAGACCTCGAGTAGCCAAAGCAATTTTGAAAGATAAAAACAAAATTAGAGCTATCACAATTCCATATTTCAAGTTGTATTACAAAGAGGTAGTAATTAAAACGGTATGGTACTTGGGGTGTCTGGGTGGCTCAGTCGGTTGAGCATCTGACTCTTGGTTTCTGCCCAGGGCATGATCCTGGGGTTGTGAGTTTGAGCCCTATGTTGGGCTCCTTTCTCCACAGGGAGTCTGCTGGAGATTCTCTCTCTTTCTCCCTCTGCCCCTCCCCCCAACTTGTGCTCTTGCTTTCTCTCTCTCTCTAAAATAAATAAATAAATATTTTTAAAAAACCAGTATGGTACTGGCATAAAAATAGACACATAGATCAATAGGATAGAACAGAAAACCCATAAATAAACCCACAATTATATGGTCAGTCTACCCTTGCAAAGGAGGAATGAATATCCAATGGGAAAAAAACACAGTCTCTTCAACAAATGGTGTTGAGAAAACTGGACAACCACATGCAAAAGAATTAAATGGGGTCACTTTCTTTCACCACACACAAAAATAAATTCAAAATGGATTAAAGACCTAAAGGTGAGACCTGAAACCAGAGGAATCCTTAAGAGAGCATAGGCCTTCAGCTCTCTGACATCAGCCACAGCAGCATTTTGCTAGATATAGTATGATTGTTAATAATGGTTGCATTAACGGACTTGACAGATTCCCATCAATGGAACCACTGTCGCTCACAAGCACATATGAGCTGGCTCCAGCACACCATTGCTTTGCTAGTCCCTGAGCTGCACTCTCCAGTGCAGAGCCCCGAGATTTGCCCCAGCCTCATTCAAAGCTCCAGCTCCACCCTCACCCTTAAGTTCTCAAAATTTAGATCAAACTCCAGCTCTAAATCTCCTAAAATCCACCTGGGCTGCCCCTCGCAGCCTCACGGCCATCTCTTCTTCCATAATTGACCCACCATGCAATTGGGAAGACATCTGAAGTTGGTCTTTAAGTCGACTTGAATTTGAGACCCCTCTCATTCATTCACACCTATGTGATCTTGGGGGTAAGAGACTGGTTATTTTTCAGGTCCAATTTCCTCATCTGTAAAACAGAGAAAATAATAGAAAGCTGATAGAATTTTGTTTAGAATTAGCATAGGTCTGCCCATAGAAGATGCTCCGTAAAGCTAAGACGCACCTGCCTCTTTCTCCCTTTGCCCAAATGGAACGACATTCTCTTCAGACAGGAAGAACAGGTCCAAGAGGCTTAAAGGGAACCTTTACAGCCAGCTAAAGCCTTATGTTTTCAGCCAGTGACTGAAATAATGAGGCTATTTACTCAATATGCTCCTAGTTTATTGGTGCCGGTTCCCCTTGTTGGCCACACATTTCAAGTTTCAGCATTTCTTCTGTATGTCTCTGGACTGCGGCTTCCATACAGCTGTCTTTCCTGGTACTCTGCCCAGTTAGCCTGTGGCTTCGAGCCTTCGTGAAGCTGGCTTTGGGCTGGATCTTGCTGCGTATTTCCTAGCCATTGTTCCTGTCTTTCTGGTGTGTGGTACTAATGCCCCCTAACTTCCCCAACACTGACCTTCTCCGTCCACTCTTCCCTGATCTGACCTTCCTCCCATTTCTCTGTTGCTTTTGCGACTAGGCACCTTTCAAAATTTGCCATTCAGCCCTGGTAATCCTGAGATTGGGGCATCACTGATGAGGAATGAGATCCAGGAATGAGATCCAGCAGAACACCAGAGTGGAGATCAGAAGAACGAGGGTCTGGTTCTGATTTGCCAGTCACTAGCTGTGTGACTTTGGAGAAATCAATAAACTGCTCAAAGCCACAGTTTCTTCAGTTGAAAATGAGGCATAAGATTTCTCTAGGGTCCCACCAGATCTAATGTTTGATGATTCTGTGGTTCTCATTTCACTGTTGCTCTCAGCAACTGCAGTAAACTGGAAATACTGCCTCTCCTAGCCTGCTGCGGAAGCAACCCTTCATCGGTCAGAGCAAGCTCAGCTGTTCCCCTCCGTGTCCCCCACAAGCTCATCAGTGGCAGAATCACGTTGGGAGGAGGGACGCCTTGGATTTGAGGAAGGAATTAGGCAATATTTTTTCTAATCTTAAATACGAATGTATGGTTTATCTATAAAATCAACTTTTGTTTTTCCAAAGCAGTAAAAAGCAATCTCCTGGATAACAAAAACAAATGGGTAACATAAGAAGATTGGTCAGATAAGGTCTCAACCAGGACATTACGACCATGCATGGAAGTTGGGCTGGTTTTTGTTGAAAACATCATCCTACTGAGGAGGAATTAGGCAAAATACTGATAATTATAATGATGATGAATTACAATAATATACAATTAAATATAAAATTAAATTGATTTTAAAAAGAAAGTTTTACATTCTCCCAAATTCTAAAACAAAAATAGGTGGAGTAAGCTAGTGAACTTAGGACCCTGACCACCCATATCTATAATATGTAATTCAGTGGGTCCTAAATTTGTCTACGGCCTCCTTCCTTTATAGACATGTTTATGTTGATACTATTGATCATCCCTCCTCAAATCTATTTTTTGGGGGATTTTTCATCAGTACATTATCCTCTAACTTTTGATGATCTCTCAGATGTCCCCTTTGCCAGCTGCTTAAACACCATGGATTGATTCCTTGGGTTCTACTGGGGGCCCCTCTTTCTCTCTCTCTATTCTTTATCCCTGGGGGAGCAGGTCTGTTCCAAAAGCTTCAGGTATCATCAGCAAGCTGATGATTCAATCATATATCCTTTGGCTCCAAATATATACACATAATACACATTTTACACACATAGAGTACGATTGCATGTGTGTACATATATGTGTATGTGTACGTGTATAAATGTGCATATGTGCATACATATATATAATTTACACCAAAATTCAGGGTGCCCACCTCTGGATGTCCTTATGCTTTGCCTAAATTAAACTCTCCTCAATCTTTATTTCCTGTGATGTCCCTGTGTCCTGTAGGTGACTCTATGTCACCAAAGGTCAACACTTTAACATCATTCTTGACCCTTTCTTGCATTCATGCCTCATATTTTATCAGTCAATAACTTGCATTGATCTTTCAAAAATACAGCTGGTTTTCTCCATCTCCATTCTCATTCCTCTCATCTTAGACTATAGTCAGACATGGTGACAGACTGTGGACAGGACTCCCTGGTTTAGGGATTCCCCACATCTATCCCTCTGACTGCAGCCAGAGTGAATGTTCTCTGAACACGATCCCATCAAACCGTCTTACAATTTCCTCTTAACTTTGGATGATATGGACTTCCTTATCTGGTCTATATGGGATCTCAGGATTCATATATCAAATTTCCACCTGCCATTCAATGCTCTGGGAATATGAATCAATTACAATTCCTCAATGAAGGTCTTTTATGCTTTTAAGAGTTTGTACAAGCTCTTCCTTCTAATGGACTCTTTCTTCCTCAGACTCTTCTCCTATGATTTATAACTTAATTATTGGCTCAGACACCTGTTGATATTTCCACAGAACTTCTCTGACCACCCTAAGGAGGGGTTGTACTTCCTTCTCACACCGATTGCACTAATTTCTCTGGGTTGCCCCTGCCCATTTAATTTCACCTCTCAATGTGGTAAAATCCATAAGAACAGCCAGACTCATCTTGTCCACAATTGTGTCTCCTATAAATTTGGCACATTTAGCAAAAAAATATACACGATGTCCTTTTAAAGTTGAAGTTCAGATAAATGACAATTTTTGGTCTGCCCCAATATTGAGAACATACGATAAAAATGTGTTTTTATCTGTACTTCAAAATGGGTGGGATATCCTGTATTTTATTTGGCAGCCTTAATCTCCAGATCTTGAAAATGTCTACAGCATACTAGTTGTTCAATAAATATTCAGTGATCTAAAATGGCAGCAAATTATTGTAAAATTTCATCCTATTTCTTCAAAAATATCATCATACAATTTACTATATTCCTTTCTGGAGAGTTAGAAGAGAGGGTTTTTGCTTTATTTGACAGTAAAGTCATTTTAAGACAGTTCATATTATCAGTTTGATTGTGTATATGTCACTTAATTGTGATCTTAGCAATGGAAAGTATGCATGCATAGAAGCCATTATTAGAGAATTCAGAGAACATAGCTTGTGTGTTTTGTTTTATTTGTTTTGTTTTTGCTCATAGGGCAGAGACAGAGCCTGTCTAAACTTGCTGAGGGAAGCTTTCTTTAGGTTTTCATTTCACACATGCGCTCCCTGAACATTTCCCTCCATAGCACATCGGTCAGAAGCGCTCCGACTGCTTACGAGGGAGAGAGCAAGAGCCATCTGGTCCTGACCTGGAGGCAGCCTCTACGGACTACAGCATCATTTCCTAACTTTCCAGTCTGTCACTTTGATGCAACGAATCTTAAAATCCCATAAAGACACGCCTTGACTTTCCCTGAATTATTGTAAAGGAAAATAAAAAGGGAGTTTCTTTCAATTCTCTTTCTCCAATATTTACTTAATTTTGTTGTGTTACAATTTGAAGGCCGCTCCATCAAGTCTAACTTAAGAAAAATAAAAATAAAAATGCTAAATATGGCAGATAGCCTCCATCTATAATATGAGTAAAGTTACTAAAAGAAATTGGTGAGAGTAGTCTTGGTGTGTATGTATGTGCCTATGGATTGCATCTTTCCAAGCTTGCACAGCTTCTGTTTGCCGGCTTTATTTGTTTCCATCTGAGATGAGCACCAATGTTAATACAAACGTGGAGAATTAAATTCCTATGAGGTAGCGAAGGGAATGGATTAACTCCGAAGTGCTACCTCTCCATAAAAGCAATGGAATAACTGGAGGAAAAATGTGAGAATAAACTTTTTCAGAAATCTGGAAATTCTCCAAAAGCTTGCAGCAACCAGGGAGAATTCATTCAAGAAAAGTGTCTGCGTTTGGCAAGAACAGAGAGCTATGTGTCATTTGAACCTACCCTGGTCCCAAGTCCCAATTCCCAGCTTAGCGGTAGCCTTGAAAATGACAGTCAGATTCCATTACAGGTACAGGAGAAAGCAGAACTGACGTCAGTTGCAAAGAATTCTATGTATTTATAGTCATTTGCTTTATTCCCATTTAGTCTTTGTTTATTGCCCGCTGCTGGCTGAATCTAGACGATTGGCTCAAAAGGGTTGTCTTTTACTTCACCTAACTCAGAACTTGGTAAGCGCTGAGCATCTGTCCAAAGCATAAACTGGAACATGTTTTAACCACTGCTGCCTGAAGCAATGGGTAACAGTTGGAACAAACAATAGACTCAACAAAGAGCTTGTGGAGAAAGGTTGGGGAATGAGAGCTTAGGAGAATGGGGCTGTGAACAACTCTAACACGTTCCTTGAATCAAGAAGGTCCCACACATGCCCATACTGTACATATGCCCATCAAAGACCTGAGAAGACCCTGAACTCTAACCTTTGATTGACGTCGAAGCTCTGTACAAGGAGGTAGTGAAGGCTAAGACAGAGTTGTCAGCTGTGTGGCTCAGCGTCCAAGGTGTGCCCTAACCCCTACACACATTCCTTCTGCAAAGACTGGGAGGTTTTTTTTAGCACTTCCCAAGTCATTCCGTGAATCCGGTATTACCATGATATCAAAGCCAAAGAAAAATGTCACGAGAAAAGGAAACTACAGATCAACACCCATTATTAATATGCATGCAAAAATCCTCAAAAAATCCGGGTAAACCAAATCCAGGAGAGAAGGATATATTAAAAGGATTACATATATTAAAAGGATTACGCACCATGACCAAGTGAAATTTATCCCAGGAATGAAGAGGGGCTTGACATACAAATACCAATTAATGCAATGCCCCATATGACAGAATGGAGAAAACCAAACACCTGGTCATCTCAACTGAGGCAGAAAAATCATTTGACAAAATCCAACACCTTTCCAGGGTAAAAGAGTATTCCTACTCTAGGAATAGAAGCCAAGGCTAGAAGGAGGAATAGTAAGGAACTTCCTCAGCTTGATCAAGGGCATGTATGAAAGACGCACAGTTAACCTAATACTTAATGCTGTAAAAACAAAGTTTTCCTGCTAAGAGTAAGGAGACAAGAATGTCTTGTCTCAACACCGCTAAGTAATATTGGACTGAAAATCTCAGCTGGGGCAGTCAGGCAAGAGAAAGAAATAAAAAGCAATCAGATCAGAAAGAATTTAAAGTGTCTATATTTATAGATGATATGATCTTAAATATAGAAAACTCTGAATATTCTAACATTAACATCCAAAACAATAAAATGATTAAGAATAAATGCAAGATGTATATTGAAAGCTTTAAAATTTTGTTGAAAGAAATTGAAGACATATATAAGTGGAAAGCCATCCTGTACTCATAGATTGGAAGACTCAATATTGTAATGATGACACCAATCCTCAAATTGTTCTACAAATTCACTGTAATCCCTATCAAAATTCTAACTGCCTTTTCTGCAGAAATTGACAAACTAATCCTAAAACCCATATGGTGCTGCAAAGGACAATGAGTCACCAAAGGAAACATTGAAAAAGAAGAATAAAGTTGGAGGGCACACACTTCTGGATTTTCAAACTAACTGAAAAGCTATGGTAGTCACATGATGTAGTACTGGCGTAGGAATAGATATACAGATAGATGGATTCAAATAAAGACTACACAAATCAACTCACATTATGTTCCACTGATTTCAACATCGATTCCAAGATTATGCAATGGGGTAAGATTGCTTGTTTCATTAAATTGTGCTATTTCAAACCATACACAAAGATTAACTCAAAATGGATCAAAGATCTAAATATAAGAGCTAAGACAATGAACTTTAAAAAATAAGCGTAGGTGTACATCTTTGTGACTTTGGATTATGCAATGGTTTCTTTAATAGGGCACCTAAACACAAACAAAAGAAAAAATAGATAAATTGGAATTTATCAAGATTGAGATCTTTTGTGCTTCAAAGGATACTATCAAGTAAGTGAATAGACAAGAAACATGATGGGAGAAAATATCTGCAAATATCTGGTCCAGCATCAGAACACATAAAGAACTCCTACAACTCAGCAATACAAAGTCAGGCAACTCAATTTAAAAATGGGCAAAAAACTGGAAGAGGTATTTTTCCAAAGAAGATATGCGAATGGCCAACAGGTGAATAAAAAGAGACTCAACATCATAGGTCATCAGAGACTGTAAATTGAAACCACAATGAGATACCCCTTCATACCTGTTAAAATGTGTATTTTAAACAAAATGCAAAGCAACAAGTGTTGCTTTTTTGCTTTACATTCAGAGCAGTTATGGCCTCATGAATGAGTGTTTTTTGTTTTGTTTTGTTTTGTACAAACTTGTCTACCATGGGTCCTCATGCTTGTCCTAAAATCCCTCAATGCCACCAGGAACAGTGGGGTTGCAACAGTGCGGTTGGCCAGATGCTGTATGACACAAAAGCTTAAGCAGAACTAGGAAGTCCAAAATGGGGAAAGAAATTCCCACATAAGGAGATAAGGTCAGCACCAGCTGGGAGTGCTCTTTGTCTCCCACTAAGGAAAAGGTCTGGATCGAAGGCCACTTTTCTGACGCCATGCAAAGGGTCGGAAGCTACATGTGACTACATCTCTCAACAGTGTGGATATACCACATTTTGTGTATCCATTCCTCAGTTGATAGGTATTTGGGTTGTTTTTGCTTTTTTGCTGTTATGAATATTAATGTACACGTTTTTGTGTGAAGATATATTTTCAAAGCTCTTAGTATAAAGCTAGGAGTGGAATTGCTGGGTTACGTAGTAACTCTATGTTTGAACTTCTGAAAACTACTAAACTGTTTCCCACATTGGCTGAACCATTTTCATTCCCACCAGCAGGGTATAAGCGTTTCCATTTCTCTCAAGAGGAGATTCAGACTTTGATGAGGCTGTTGGACATGGATGCCCAGGGGACAATAATTCCAGGCCCCCGCAAGGTTGGGAGAGCTGGTGGCATTGAGGGATTTTAGGACAAGCGTGAGGACCCCTGGCAGACAAGTTTGCACATCCTTGTGGGTGGGGCCCTTCGGGTCATTGCTGGCATTGGTGATCCTGGTTTCCACCGCTGAGTGTGTAACAGGTGTTGACATTCTAGCTTCTTGAGCACAAACCTCACCACAGCCTCAGGGGACTGGCCCCTCAAGACAAAGGATTTGAGCTGTAACAGCTGCAGCACTCTCATTCACCACCCGAATCACCCAAACCCAATAAATTACTCAACAAAAACAGTATTTCCCACCAGCCAGAGGAAAACACAGTACTTTGCTAATTCAGGGCTTGCAGCAGGCAGGAGGCTTCCATGTCCTGTCATCACAGCGAACAACCCAGAGCCTGGCTGGCTGATCATGGGCTACCATCGATTAAATGAGGAGATGGCACCCTTGGCCACTGGGGTATGTGCCATCACGGCCATCGTCAAAGCAGTGGTGGCCTACATGAGAGACTGGCACACTGTTATTGATCTAGTTCATGCCTTTATCTCAATCTCTCTGTGGGACAAAGATGAGGACCAATTTGTGTTCACATGGAATGGCATGCAGGATCCTTTCACTGAACTTCTGCAGAGATAACATAACTCCCCTGCAACATGCCACCATCTACAACAGGCCCAGGGGTGCTCATCACCCACTATGTTGATGACATTCCTGTTGCTAGTCTGAGAAACAAATTGGCCAGGGCCTATATAAGGTCATTGAACTATGACATTAGCAGCTAGGCTGTTCATAGCAGCCTCCACCGATAAGATAGAGGCTCGGCAGCGAGGAAGACTGTTTGACTTGGAGACAACTTATACCACATATGGGTATCATTTGACCCCTTTAATCAAGTGTAGCTACAAGGCCAATTACCTTTGAGCGGGACCTCAGCAATAGCAGGTGTTAGAGGCCCTGCAACATGCAATGGTACAGCCTTCCCATTGGGGTAAATGGAGGCTGCAAGCATCGTGGAACCACAGATTTCAGTGACTCTTCTCCATGTGGACTGGAGCCTGTGGCAAGCGACTGTCACCATCGTGAGTGGACATGTAAATTAACTGAGGTAGCCCCCAGATACACCCTCTTCCAGTAGCAGCTCCTAGCCTGCTTTAAGCCCTACTGGAGACAGAACTCACGACCACTGATGCACCATATGTGACCCTGAGACCTGAGCTGCCTGTCCTCACGTGAGTACTCACTAAGCCCACTGAGAGGGGAGAGAAGACTCTGCGAAGCTCCATCATGAAATGAAAATGGCACATTCACCATTGAGCCTGACCAGGGCCCTGGGGAATCAGCTGACTCTATGAACAAGTGGCTGCCTCTCTGGAGGGGACTGAATGCGCTGTGACACGTGCTCTCACCCCTCCCTTTGTTAAGTGGGTCCAGGGCTTGAAGATGTTCCAACTGATCCTATGGCTTGGTTCCTGGATGGATCCATGAATCTCAAAGATGATGGAGCCCATTGGGCTGCTACAGCCATCTCCCCAGGGATGGCCACATTTTGAATGAGAACAGACTAGAACACTCTGCCCAACAGACCTAACTCCATGTGGTAGTGACAGCTGTGAAAACCACTCATCAGCAACTCCCTGCTACACGTTTACAGAGTCGTGGCTATTGAAAACAGGCTAGCCATATGGTCCAGTGACTAGAAGATTAATGATTGGACCATGAAGGCTCCCCTCTGTTGGGACAGAGGCTCTGGCAGCAGCTGCAAACTGGAAAAGAAACCATTCAAAAGGGAATGTGAATGGAATGCATGAGCTGACCAAGCATGTGTTCAACAAATCGCCATGGTTGCCCACTGGGGCTATCACAGATGGGACATAGATGGCTACCTCAGATGCAAGAATGCGCCGAATCATGAGGACTTACCCTAGAAGAAATGGAAGCCAAGGATACATGCAGCACATGCAACATGGCAAACTGGGCCACATATCCTGGGGCAGAGGTCTCATGTGAGTGTGTCAAATGGACCCCATGGGACAGCTAGCTTCTAGTCATGGATCACAGGAGTGCCTCACCACTGCAGACACTTATGGGACTACCAGCCAGTGTGCCACGTATTGTGGCTTAGGAAAACACCTTTGCCGTGTGTTCGACATTCAGCAGGATTCCAGTCGATCAAGGCTCTGCGTTCACTGCACAAGCTACACAGCTATGCACATACTCCCATGGCATAATTTGAATGGTTCGTGATCCCTAGAACACCACCCCAAAGCAAATGGGGTGGTAGGATGATGAGCACTTCAGACCCATCTAGTGGTTCCACAGAAGATAACCCTGATAAGAAAGTTCATGTAAGAGGTCAACCTCGTTCCCTTCAATTCTGGGAGCACTTGTGGACACCAAGGTTGGTGGCAACATCTTTAATAGATGTGTCTGAGTTTAGACATTAGCTTCAGAAAGCTTCAATCAGAGAGTGAGAAAGGATAATAGTATAAAGTATTTGAGAAACATGTGATCTCGTCCCGTCTGGACTTCAGAGCTCCTGGAGGACAATGTCAATTATGCTCATAGATCCAGATAAAGAGATATGGAGTTCAGATGGGAGTGGGTCTAGATGAAGCAAGAGAACACCCGAGCCTGATCAACCTTGGGAATAAGAGAGCATGTGAAATGAAGTAAGGGTTTTCTTGCTCTGGCGCATCTTCACATTGAAGGAATCTGAACAGGGCTGCTGAGCTCTGTTCCAATCGAGCTAACTACAGAATTGTCTTCAAAGAATTGGAGATGGAATACATACTAGGTAGCCTGCTCTTCTGTGAAGACCGTGCTGCTTGTGGACCTTTCCCACTGCTGCAGGAGTAGCTCTTCCTTCTCTGATCTGATCCACTGTGTTAGATACAGTAGGTAAAAGTGCCTAATTAGGGATGTGTTAATCCAGAGCCCAAGCTTGATGTGGACCCTAGAGATGAAGTCTTTACAGTTCAAATCATCAGGACTTCGTTGTTTTTTTTTTTTTTTTTTTAAGATTTATTTATTTATTCATTTGAGAGAGAGAAGGGGCAGAGGGAGAGGGAGAGAGAAAATTCCCAAGCAGACTTTGTGCTGAGTGCTCCATTCCAGGCTCCATTCCAAGACCCTGAGATCATGACCTGAGCCAAAATCAAGAGTCGCCGCTTAACCAACTGAGCCACCTAGGTGCCCCAGGACTTTGCTGCCTTTATGAGTGTTATTTCAAGAAGGGTTCTTTTTTAAAAATTTCTATTAGGATATTACTGAATAGTAATTCCAATCATGTGTAAGAAAACTGCATAAACCCAGACAACAATGCCATACAATAACATTCCCCAAATATAGACATATTGATTTAAAGCCTCCTTTACGATTTCTATGTATGAAAAGAGGAAGAAAAAAATTGTGGAAATCACTTCATAACATTGTTTTCTATTATATTTCAATTTATATTTATGTGAGACAAAAAGATAAATTGCAATCCTCGGCTTCTGTGGTCATGCTAATTTCCTCATGAGAAAAAAATAATTTCCCATGTGTTGTGGTTGATATTAACATGCTGAATCTCATCTGCAAAAATGTGCTTCTGTCACGAGGGCTGTCACAGAAAAAAATATTTGCAGTGTATTACACCCAATAGTCAGACATTGAACGCCAAAATTCCTGAAATAAATTATTATAAAAGAGGACGAAAACCTCTTACAGAAGTACAAATAAAAACGAGAAGAGTGAAAATTAAAGTAGAAATGTATTCCTCCACGTCTTTCCCAAATGACTTCATTTTTATGTAAATATCCGTATCCCTCTTATTCTTGAGTGCTTAAATGTGTAGGTCTTGAAAGATAGCAGAGGAAGGACGGCCTTTGAATAAAGATATGATAACTGTTTTTTCCACTAGGCCTGTTATCACAGGCAAAATTACATTTATCTTTTGGTTCAGGAAGCCAGGAATAAAATTCAATGAACTCTTAATGTGTTTATATTTCAGGGACGCGTCTCACCTTATGGTGTGCACATACATTCTAAAGTAAGACAAGTTAATTAAACAGACGAACTCGCAGATTTTAGTGCTCTGCTATCATCATCACTAATTTGCTTTGAACGAGTTTGCAAAATGGGCTTCGGTGTGTAGCTCTGAGCTTGACTCCACTGCACTCAGAACCTTCCTAAGTTGGGGCACAGACCATTCTTTATAGTTGTCTTTTTCTTGTGCACATGTACTTAGGATGACTATATTTTTCAGGGGGAAATGCTAAGTTTGTGGTGTTTGACCCATCTACACAGTGAAAGTGGTGGTCCGCTGTAATATACATTTTCTACGTTATCGTTCCCTCAGTGTAGAGATGGGCGCTGTGTAATATTTCATAATAATAATAATTAAAAATTGTTGACATATTAATGTTACACGAGGAGTGTGGAGTGGGTGGCTGTTTTATGTGATTATATAATTTCATTATTAGAGACCCATTCAGTCATCCTAGGTTTCTCTCTGTTATGCAGTAGTTTAGGACCAGATTTTATAGTGAAGTCAGCTCTCGTGTAGAGTATCCAGGAGCGTTGTGGCTAGTTTTCTCTCTCCCGCCACCCATGGCACATAATCTCTCTTGTAGAGATTGCAGAGAAAATGGACTTATTTTTTGGTCTATTACTTATTACTCTCAGCCATCACACCTTATCATTAATAGGCATCTGAAGCACTATTAATGTTTCATTCTAAGGCAATTCATTTTGTTTAATGTGAAAGTTCAATAAACACAATTTAACATTTCAGTGTGAAAATATTATACCAATAAAAATTGTGTTTTATTCTTCCTTGTGTTGGCAGATTGTGTGTGTGTGCGTGTGTGTGTGTGTGTGCGTGCACGTGTGTGTGTGTGTGTGTTCAGTGTTTTCCAAAGCCTTGGCCTACTTGGAATAATAACTGTTCATATTTCTTGTCCTTGCTCTTGGCAAAGGAGCCCCCAGAGCCATTAAAAGGGGTTTGGGAGCTTGAAGTTTGAGTCTTTTAGTACTAATGCAAGAGTTCTTGGGTGTTTAAAGAGCTGATTGCTTCTCACCCATGGTTAATTC
The DNA here is from genome assembly GCF_023065955.2 of Ursus arctos. NCBI lineage: Eukaryota > Metazoa > Chordata > Mammalia > Carnivora > Ursidae > Ursus > Ursus arctos. Next base: position 6,803,571 of record NW_026622764.1, read on the forward strand.
TGATTTCAATTTCGAATTCCCCACTATCTGAGCCAGATCCTCCAAAGGAGACTTTCTTTCTTCTGCAACTAAGCATGGAGCAGAGGCGTCCTTTTTGGGGTGTGGAGCACTGCCTGCTGGGAGGGAATTGGTTCATCCAATGTCTGTGTCCCCAGGGCAATTCAGAGGCTGCTGGAATTTCCCTACTTGTCTAGAACACTCTGTATTCAGACTGGGCTTTTCTAAAGCATGGGTCTTAAAGCAAGAGATGAGCACTTTTTCCAGAAATTTGGCTCCTCACTGATTCAGCAGTCTTCCATGGTGCCACTAAAGGCTGCTTCCCCACCAGGCTCTGGGGGGGAAGGGGGCAGGGAAAGGGGGGTTGGAAGCATTGGATGATGGGGACTCCAGAATTTGCTCCTCCAGCATGGCCTCTATGACTACTTCCATTTTTAAGCCTAAATGATATAGATTATTTAATAAGAAATCTTAAGCAGGTTAAGGAAGTTTATGGTCTGAATTTTAAAGTTAGAAAAAAGAGAAACTGACATTTTGCATACGGAGGAAGAAGTCATCCAACTAGTTTTGTTGATACCATACAATATTATACAAAGTTATTTCAAAAGATGCATCTTACCCCAATTGCACTTCGAAATACAGGCAAAGGGAGTAAAGACCACAATCTTACACATGTAAAAAAGAAAAAAACAAAAACAAAAAACTTTTGTAAAAAGAAATATTATTTTTATCTATTTTGGTAGATGTTTCATTATACTCTGAAAATAAACTTAACAAAAACTTGTTTTATTAAATTGTCCCTAAGATAATCCTTAAAGAAAAGAAGAGTAAATTCCTCAAAGTGTCTTATTTATCTCCAGATTATCTGATGGACGTTAGGTTGAAGACAGAAGAGAGGAAAAGAAAGATGAACACTCCTAATTATTTTGCAATTTGCTTTAATTTAAATCAGAGCCTGATTTGTTGTCACAACAGATTAAGAGAGGCCGCACAAACAAATGTAACGAATTCAGTGTGTCTCAAAGCCAAGGGCTAAACCCGGACTCACTGCGGACAGGCACTAGAGTCAGCTTCGGACGTTTAGAAAAAGAAATGCTTTTTAAGGTAATAAACGAACAGGGAATTTAAAAATATAGCAAATCTCAACCTAAACCAGTTTTCAGGTATTCAAGTCAATGCCATAAACAGCAATATCCCTGTATCATTCTTTCAGCAAAAATTACAACTGGTTTATAGTACAGCATTGATTTGTGCCTAGTCTGGAATAGCCCTTTTTATTAATACTGTACTAAACCCCAGGAAATGATGCCATAGGCCACAGATTAGTGCCAAAATACATATGAAGCCGGTTGATTCCATTTATTAAGACCATAAAAGGTCCCTGACCCCGTTGCGTGGAACAAACACAAGGCCAGCTGGCGCACAGGCATTATTTTATACAAACCTGTTTGCTCATATCTGTTCGCAACTTTTCCTTTCATCGGGGTCAGAGCAATTCCAAACGGTGGAGGGACCCAGCGGAGGGAGGCAGGGCAGTGTTAGGGGAAGGGTGTGCAGAGCAAGTGTGCCAATTATCCGCCACAACAATCGGGTGCTAACCAAAACCGTCTTTTTGCAAGTGTGTGTAAAACAGCGCCTGGGGGCCATCACACGAGATGAAGTGCCCTCAAATGATTCCGTTTTCCCCAGAAAAGAATTCGGCTGGCCACGTGAATGGAAAAGAAAAGACATCAAGGGCAAAAAAGAACGAGCACTTGCAATTCAAAATGTCTATCATTTTCCACCCCAGTGACATAATAATAAGACCGAAGAAGTGTGCAAGTACACACACACACACACACACACACACACACACTACTGTGAGCAGCAGCCCCTCACGTGTCTTTTTAGAACAATTGAACTCAGCATTTATTTCTATTTTGGTTTTGGTTTTGTTTCCTTTGTTCACGTCCAAAGAAACCTGCAACCTGATTTTAAATATCTTTGAAGTTCCCCCACCTTAGTCCTTCCTTACTTCTCTTTTCCAAAATGAAATGGTTATGTCACACGGGACTAGGGTGCGCCTGGGGTTTCAAACCAGGTCAGTGGAGCAATTGCTAAAAATGTCGCAGAAATTATCATTTAAAAAATAAGCTCTTTAGATCAATTTTGGGGGGCGGGGCTGTACTCAGCTAGAGGACACCCAGTTGTGTCCCCGCTTGCCTGCGAATTCATTTCCACTTAGTAGAGGAACGATAAAAGGTATTTTCATTTTAGAGATGAGCGCCTGTGCTCTTCCCTTACTCACAGTACGGGGGGCTGAACGGTTCTGTGTGCTTGGCTTTGTCCTGTTTGGTTTCCTACAAAGGACCCGAAGATATCCTGGCCCCCATGATGAAGGTAAATAGTAGAGATGCTCTTAAGCTAGGTTGGTGGCAGTTATGGGATAAGCAGCTCCTCGCATGAGGAAAGCATTTTCCTGACAGCCTCCAGATGCTGCACATTAGGGACCCACTGTGGTTTTCACGCTGAGGCCGGCTTTGGCCCAGGCCTCTCCCGGCCGATGAGGAGCACAGAGGAGCTCCTACCGTCGAGCCCTTCCTGGTCCCCATCTCTCAGGCCAAGACTCGGGGCAGCGCTGTGGGCGGACGTTCTTCCCACCCAATCTCCCTCCTTCCCCTCCTCCCCTTGCAGGTGGCAATACCACCGAGCAGTCTGCGGGCTCTCCCCACCCCTGCCTCCCCCCAACCTCCCAGTGGTGGGAGGCAGCACTGTTATCTGAGAGATGTGCATGGCTCTTCACAGATATCCCCTCATTTCAAAAGAAGTGGCTTGAATATTTAATTCCATCATGCCATCTGCTTTTTTTGGAGGACACCAACACCCAGTCAGGTCTTCCCTCTGCTTGTGTTTATTTTCAGAGCTTCGACATAGATGCATTTTTCCAACTGTAAACTATCTAGTACGAGGGAAGCCAAACTTAAAACACATATCATTAAAATGCAATCTAGATATGTCCAGAGAAACAATTATTTCACGGTTTTACAGTGACTTTGATGTTATAAATTCCAGTCCGAGGGTGGTTGTCCATTTCGAACATGTCAAGCAATGCAGCCCAGCCCAACAGAGCGATTCGTGCAGCCCCATCCTTCCGGCGCCAATGGCCAGTTTGTTCCATTGGGCTTTCATGCAAATTTAATTCAAATACGTACCTAGGAAGTATCTCCATCGACCTCGCTTAAACTGACAATGCATCTCTGGTCTATTCACAGCCAAAGAGAAATGTTTTTTAATCGTCTCAATTTATTTGCCACCTGTTTCCTATAATAATCCCATATAATGTGACTTTTAATTCTGGATTACTAAAAATCCTCTCTCAGAGGGCCTTCAGACCTTCTAATTTTTTGACTCCTTGACTGTTTTCTTCTTATGTTCTTTTTACCAAATACCCAGTATTTCACATTGCTGATTGTTGCTTTCTAAAAACAAACAAACTAAAACACCAATACAGACACACACACACACACACACACACACACACACACGCCCAATCCCCAGGAGCCCATGTAACGCACCTGCAACCTTGATCAGTTGATTCGTCACTGGGAACACGAATTCCACCCCCACCCCCAAACAAAGGCTTGGGCATGGTTCTGTCCATTCTGTCTTCTCTCTTCTTTGCTCTTTAACATTTCACCTGTTGCCAAGAACTGAGTGCTCGGCTTGCCACCACTTTTGTGACTTTCAGTGGCACAATCCTAACTTCCTCCTGCCCGGGATAGTGAAATCAGCTGCCAGTAAGTCCAATTCAAAGCTTTTAAGAAAGAAATGTTCATATTAATGTCATCGGGGCCTCCATTCCTCCATCTCTGGCTCTCTCCGATATTGAACAATGACAATAATAATCGAATGAATGCAAATTTGATTTTTTCTTCTTTTTTCTTGGTCCTAGCCCCTACACCCTAATTAGCTACATACAAGAATTCAGTCTAAATTTCCCCTTCATGTATTAGCCTCTTCTCTATCTCATTGTTATAACCCATATTTCAACTTTTATTAGAATTCTGTTTCTTCCGACACTCCATGTAGGTCACACCAGGTACCCATTTATTTAACGATACTTGATCTTACTCACTTAGCCAATGTTAACTGAGTCTCCACTATATATTTTGAGCAGGTAAGCAGATATATTCACTGATTTCATGGGGTTGATAGTCTCCCTTCCAAGTACTAACCAGGCCCGACCCTGCTTAGCTTCCGAGATCAGACGAGATCGGGCACGTTCAGGGTGGTATGGCCATAGACCATGGGGTTGATAGTCTAATGGAGACAGATCAGGATTAAATAAATATATAATATCGATTCTGGTAAGTTTTTGAAGAACAAGGACAGAAATTAAAAGTGAAGAGCCATGATTAGAATAAATACCCACAAAATTGCTCTCTGAGGAAAAATTTAAGTTGAGACCTGAAAAATGAGATTTCATAAAATGTATACAGCTCCCAGATGCATCTATAAATATGTACGCATTTATATTTATATGTAACTTCTTTTGCTTCAGAAGCTGGGCTTCCATTGGTCATTATCAATTAGCAAATATAAAACATTACTGTAGATTAGAATATAGATACAAACAACCCACCAGCCTCTCCATCTGCTCGCACATGCCTCCCTCCAATGTGACAGAAGGAGGGTTTTTGGTAATTAATTGGAAAGCAAGAGATAGAAAAGCAGGAGGGTATTGTTTGGCACCTTTTCCCTCTGAAGTCCTGTCACCTAACTCCTGAGACTGCCACCACTCATCAGCAGGGACGGGAATTCTTCCAACAGCTCACAAGAGCTTCCTTTCTACCTGCTGCTCATTCGGAGGAGCCCTCTCGCTCATCCTCATCCTCTTTATTCCAATACCTCCCTTGCCCGTTATTTTTGTTTTTCAGTTTAGAATGGATGTGCCTTTTGCGTGGGTCTATTATGAGCACTTCAGGCTGGAAGTCATCTCCAGGCAATAGGCACACACACCTCTCTCGAGCAGAAGGATAGCCAGGAAGGTTCTGATGGATTACTGGGTCATTCCTCCATCCTTTCATTGATAAACCAGGAGGCCTAGAAATTCCTCATGCCTTAAAATCAAGTTACACATCGAGGCCATGCAAACCTGCCCTAAAACCCACGTCTCCTTGCTTTGTACGTACGATGACCTTGCACTTTGGTTGCCTGGGACAGTCCTGGCTTATGAATAATCCTAATAAAAACACATTTATGCCTATTGTCCCTGGGAAATCATTACTAAAAACACTTTCATCTCCATGAATCCCAGTTTGGAGCGTATATGATATGCTCCCTCTGCATGGAATCCATTTATCTTTCCGTTGTACCACACATACATTTTTTTGATTCTCAGTGAAGTTTGTGCTTCTGTTTACATTGTGTTTTCAACTGTAGCGCATTGGCACCTAAAAGAAATGGTGTGATTTTTCGAAGTTTCAAAATGTGTGATTTTTCTTATGTGGAGAAGACATGCTCAGAATGAACCCATCCAGAGACTGAAGCTGTTCACCCAGGAACACTGTTTCGACGTCTGTTATTTCTGTAAGAGGGTTGCTGTAGAGCAGGTCGAAGATATGATAGGAGGACAGAGAACTTGGTGATGCTAAGAGGGAAACTGGAAGCGTGCACCCAGGTGGACCGCTCCTTAGAATCGCTGATGGTGAACGTGCACTTACTCTGTGCAGCCACTGTGCCAAGCCTTCTACTGATGTTACCTCAAATGTCACAATATCCATATAAATCATATACTTTCATTTTCCCCAGTTGACAGATAGGGAAAGTAAGGCATAAGAGAGGTTCGCAACTGGCCAAAATGCTTACAGCTGTCATTCAGACCAAATATGCATGACTTTTTGGCTTGTATTCTTGTCATCAAGCATGCTGACGCCATTTTGTTGGGAAGTGTACTATATTCTCTGATCTTTGTATTTTTATTCTGCTGTTTGCCTTTATTGCTTCCATTGTTTCCCCCATGTAAGTCCCAAAGATCATGCTAGTGAAATCAAAATCCATCACAGGGAGCGGACAGTGAGAGATGAATATGGGTAATTTAGCTTTGTGTTTCACTTCCCAGCTACTTTGGGACGAACCTGTCTCAGTGGAGAGAAGGGTTTTTTTTAAAGATTTATTTATTTATTTTAGAAAGAGAGAGAGAGCATGAGTGGGAGGGGTAGAGGGACAGAATCTCAAGCAGATTCCCCACTGAGCTCAGAGCTGACCTGGGGTTCGATCTCAGGACCCTAAAATCATGATCTGAGCTGAAACCAAGAGTTGGGGGCTTGACCAGCTGAGCCACCCAAGCGCCCCAAGAGTGATTTTTACTACCTACTTACGTGATGGGCGAGGTTGAGCAAATCCTATATTTCAGAGGAATAAACAAAGGTGCTGAATGTCTACGGGAGTCTCAGGAGAGGCTGAATTGCAGATGAACAATGGACAGGCCCAGATTCTCTTTATGGTACTCATGCTATTATTTATTATTTCAACAACAACAAAATAGTAATTGAAGGACATTTACTGAGCTCTGTGGGGTATAAGTATTTAGTCCACTCACATGGCTCAGAAATGGAATCTTTTCTTTATTTAAAGAAAATTCCTAGGGTTTGTAACCCCATGAAGACAATGTCTCTATAAAAGTAACTCTAAAAATTAATTATCCTCTGATTATTTAAAAGGAGAGTATTTTCATTGGGTAAGAGTAATCACAGGGATCACTGACTTACACACTGATAAAACATGAGATAGAAGGTTCCAGGTGATCAAATACTAAATCTGCTTATTTTAATATGACCTTTTAAAAACTCAATTAGAAATAATAATTTTTAGGGGCACCTGGGTGGCACAGTCATTAAGCATCTGCCTTCGGCTCAGGGCGTGATCCCAGCGTTCTGGGATCGAGCCCCGCATCAGGCTCCTCCACTAAGAGCCTGCTTCTTCCTCTCCCACTCCCCCTACTTGTGTTCCCTCTCTCGTTGGCTGTCTCTCTCTGTCAAATAAATAAATAAAATCTTTAAAAAAAAGAAATAATAATTTTTAGATTAGAGGGTTTTAGCTTTTCATTTATTTGTCTGTTGTTCCATCAGATCTTTGTTAAGCACAGAGTATCACGTGGAAGGTAAGTGGAAATGTCAAGGTGGGAGTCACAATCTCTTACAAGCCTGAGAGAATATGAAACAAAGTATTGATTGAATTTTGTTCTTCCTCCCTTCCTTTCTTTCACCCATGTATGTGTTTTTCTGAGAGTGAAGAATAGATTCAGTGATTAGAGAGATTTGCAAGTCTTTAGGTTATAAAACAGCTTGATTTGAGGAGTCTCCAAATTAAGGAATCTGCACATAGCAACGTTCTTGTCACACTTCATTATAATAAACTTGGACTTCTATATACAGACAGACGAAAGAGGAAAGGATATTAATTGAACACCTACTGTGTTCCAGGCACTGTGAATGACATGCCACAGACATCCTCTCATGCAGTCCTCACAACAACTGAAATTTTGTTTCTCAGTGTCTAAAACGGAAGCTCAGGGAATTCAGGAACTGCTCAAAGATTGTGAAGTTAGTGATTGTCAGATAAACCACAATCACATTTGCATTCTCCAAGATGTGTTTAAACACACACACACACAAAAGGAAATGAGAATAAAGTAAAAGAAACGCTACAAAAATCGATTACACACAAATGAAGGCATTAATGGAGGAAATAAAAAACAGAAAACCTTTAAAGCTGTTACGTGAGACAAAGAAAAAGCCATTCCATATCGATCGAAGGGTCGATTTCTTTATCCTATAACCTCAGATCTCCATGTCTCTGGGTTCAGTCACCGGTAGGTCATTACGTCCTTTGGTGGTACCATGTCTTCTTGATTTTTCAGGTCCTCTGAAGCCTCGCCTTTGCAATGAACAGGCCCCTCCCCAGTCTTTGCCAGCTGACTTTGGGAAAACGTACCCTCCATCAGCCCAGTTAGGGATTCTGAGACTTTCTCAGGCCTTCTGTGGGCATGTCAGCTCCATGTTTCATGCCCCCTCTGTGACACAATTCCTAAGCTTGTGTGCTTTCTTTCCAGCCTGCAATGCCCTCCTCTTGCATTTTTGTGCAGGACTAATGCGAAAGCTTGTGGTCTGTCCCTGGCCCCCAAACTGAGCTGGCTTTCTACGGGTGCTTACTAGCCACCTGTGAAAGCTTGCTGCCGCCACTGTCAGGAGGGAACAGACAGACGGTGCCCGGGTGTGTGCAGGATACAGTATGTGGGTCAAGTGCTCAGTGCTGGGGTGCTTTGGAGCATCCCCAAAAGACTGGAAAGGCGTCCCCAGAGGATCGGAGGCAGGAACCTCGGAGCACTGAGTAGGACCCATGTCACTTTAATGCCCCATAGAGCCTGACTGTTGCTCTCCCGGCCTCTTCCTGCCCACGTGTGGTGCAGCTCACATCTCAGGACTGAGGATAGGATGAGAGGGAGGTGGCCCTCTTTGGCAGTGTCCCTGCAGCTGGGGAAGCATGGCGCTCACCCATAGGCTCTGCACCCACCACCCAAGAGAAGTCCCCTGGGCACTGAGCTGTTCCATGCTCGGTGACATGCACGGGTAGTCAAACTGGCCGTCTTACCCACTCCAGTGTACACAAACTCCTGTTTGTTTTGCTCCAATGGTGCATTGGGACTTTCTGTTGGAAACCTGGACTTCCACAAAGGCTGATCCACGGGTGATGGTCTGAGACAGTGCCCTCTAAGCTCCCGGACCGTAGCCAAGAGGGGCTGAAGCTGGTGCTCGGGCCACTGCAGGGACCACACGCCTATCACCCACACGCAGTGGACAGACTCCTCCCAGGTCCCTTGGCATTTGGTGCTCCATCCCAAAGGTCCCATAGAGGCACTTTTGTCCATGGATGGATGCCAAATCGTTGTTGTTGGAGATGTGTATTAGGAGGAATGTCTGATCCAGCCATGTTCGTGGGGTCACTCTGCGCAAGATAATGATCTTGACACACCAAATCCATCATCAACAAACCCTCAGTCTGAGTATACTGGGGTTATGGCTGTATCCTCTTTAAGGCCCAGAAGCATCATTTTCAGGTCAAAGGAGCCAATAAGCTGTAAGTTTAATGTCCTGAGGTTAAGAAAAACTATGCAAAGCATGGAAATAAGGCAAAAGGCATAAGCTGTCATGTCAGTGTGGCACTGAAGCATTACCTAATGGATGCACCCCAAGTTTATTTAATTCCCCAAGGGGACGAACTTCCGTTTGCTTTAGTATGTGCTATGGATTAGGGCCAAGGCCGTGCAACACTGAATATGAACTTGTAGATATCTTTCCTGTATTTCTGTCTGGGAAAATGGCTAATAACAAAGGGTATGGGTTAATAGTGGTGTATTTGCTAGTTTTTGTATCTAACCCGGTAATCTTATTCCTGCACTCTTTCTTTCAATGACAATACTTATTCAATCCCTCAAATGTCTTCAACCAGATTTGCCATCCTGCTTATGCCTTCATCAAGAAGTAAAATATGTCTTTGACAAAGGCTCCCTAAGTGTTTATAAGAGTCATCAACTTTGTAAATTGCACTTGGAAATTATCATGTATTCTTCTAGTCTATCTCCATGGACAACTCTCTAGGGTTAAAGAAAAATTTACTGGTTAAAAAGGCAAACATAAAAAAAGCATCTCTACAATATATCATATAAAGAGCATCTAAATAGACTTTATCCTTACATTTTTATTTTATTATTCACCTTTTTATAGGCTCTGTGTTTTGTTGGACATTTTCGTTAGCCCTTCATTCAATGTTGGCCACACTACAAAGAATCCATTTATTAAACACTTCAGTCCTAGAGAAACTCATTTATACTTCTTCCATCATTTTTTGTCACCTTTGTCTAATTTGGAACAGAAATCTGAATATAAAGGAAATATTGCATTTATAAATTAATTTCTTCATACTGTGTAGCTAACCTCTGATCTACATTACAGGCAGCAAATTGGAAGTAATAATCACTTTCAATTTTTAAATTAAGTTCTAAACTCCAAAATAGTAATTTAGTTTTCCTCCCACAGTTACGGAAGTACATGGCAAAACTGAAAGAGTAAATACTGTAAAGGAAATAGAAACCAGCCACCATATTACTTTATACTTCGGTTGCGTATCAAAATGACGTTGATACGGTATTTGATTTGAAAGCATCACCTTTATTAATACCAAACAGACAAGTAAAATGAAGTTTAAAGGGTGTTCATGCTAAAATCACAAAGTGATAACAATGTAAAAATAGGGTTCAACATCGTAAATGGTTCTGTGAAAAATTTACTCTGTGTTTTCTGATCTATAAGATAAGACAGATACAAATTAGAGTTATTTTAAGGTCCTTGGAAACAGTGTAGAACCAAAATACATTTAAGTTTGAAGAGCGATTGGGAATGATCTCGGTAACAGTGCACTTTGTTTTAAAGCGCTCACCGGCCTGTAGTAATTCATGATGGCGATATCGAAATTGAGATATTTTGTTCAAGCTAATGATTAGGGGAATGATGAATCATGTGCTTAGTGCATCGGAGGGAAAGGATTTGAAATGAATTCTAATGACCCTGGTTGCTCTTCTCCTGACCTGGGTCACAGCTAGGAAGACGTGGCTATTAGTGACTTGTTAAACAAAGGCATGTGGCAGGTGTGTAGTCCCCCCACTCACATCTCGGAATCTGTCATTGTGGTGCGGATGCTTTAGTGTGGGCCGATGACGGAGCCCGTGGACTATAGGTGTCAACCATGCATACCAATATCTTCCATCCCGTTTATGTCTGTTGGAGATAAACCACACCACCCATCCCTCTCCTCATAGATCTGTGGGACAGAAGTCTCAGCACAGTGGCTGGAGTTTCACAAGGTCAAATCAGGGTGTCTGCAGGGCCGCATTCCTTTCTGGAACATTCATAGGAGAATGCACGTCCAAGCTCACTCAGGTTGTTGGTGGAATTGAGTTCCATGTGGTGGTAGAACTGAGGCTGCTGGTGATTGGACAGCGATTGTTCTCTGCTTCTGGAAGAGGCCCACGTTCCTAGGTCCACGGCCTCCTTCCTCAGTCTGCAAGCCAGCAACTGGAGCTTGAGTTCATCTCACACTTCAAATCTCTCTGAGCTCCCTCTCTCTGTTCTGCCCCACCTTTCTGACTCTAGCCGGGGAAATGCTATTGCTTTTTAAGGGCTCGTGTGATTAGATCGGGACCTGATGGATAACTCAGGATAATCACCTTCTTTTAGGGTCATTTTATAGTACCTTGAATTACACCTGAAAAGCCCCTTCAGAGTAGTAGCTCGATTAGTGTTTGATTAAATAACCGGTGTTGGGATTGCAGGACACATCTTTGGAATTCTGCTTATGCAACCCTTAAGCAGTGTGTCCCACAAAATGTCACCTGATCAGTAAGCCAGCATTTCTCTTTGGCTGATAATATGAATGTTGGAACAATTAGCTAGACCCTGTTGCTCTCAGTTTGCCCTTTGACTGAATTAGATACTGATTCCAAAGGCTCCCCTTGGCTTTTTCTCTGAGCCTCTGCTCCTCTGTCTCATACATCAAATGCTTCTATGCCAAATAGAATGCTATCTCTTGTCCTCTTCTTTGTATCACCTTACTACAGGCATTATTCAAAGGGGCCGTTTCTCTTCTATTTTCTCAAAATCCCTCTTTCTTTATGAATACCTTAACTCTAAGTTTACTATCTTCCTGTACATTGAAAATGTCTAAATCTGCTTCATAACTTACCCTTTTGTTAAACTTCTAAACTTGGTACTAAATATTTTTTCTGGTGACTCCTTAACATGAGATCCACGAAGGGTCCCTATTTGGAAATCTGATAAGAGGGGAAAATTGGCATCTTTATTTACATTAGCCTCTAAGCGAAGTTTAGCGTTTTTCGAAGTATAAATGTGTTTCACATGTCATGGTAGTATTAGCAATACGCGTAAGTCTGACACCTTAAAACCCAGATATTTCCATAGAAATGATTGCAGCAAATTGATATAAATATCCTTTACCATAGTCACTACTCTGTGATCACTGTTGTAATGAAGCCATCACTACAGTACAGCAGTGGATTGTGCGCTACACCCCTGCACTTGACCGCAGCCATCATGGCTGCAGACCATCGCGGGCCCCAGCTGGTCCACCATGAGTGTGTTCGTGTCTGGCAGCTGTTGCATGAAATGGTGTAGAGGCCAGTCCTCCTATGGGTGACCCAGGCATCTATGCTGCTTTGTGTTATTCCCTCTCCGCGATTATCTCCTGAACAGCGTATAGAAGGAGGTGGGTCAAAGCACCTGACAGGTTAATATTCACATTTGGGCTGATGACTAATGGTATGTACACAGGGCTCTCATTTAAAAATAAAATATACCTTTACCCTGCCTATACTTTAAATGTCAAATCACTTAATGCATTACAAAAATGTACATATTACTGTACTGATGTTTAATGTTTTGACAACTGCATTTCAAGACAATTGGCTTTCTTTGTAATCCTCGATATTTATATGCATTAAACCAATGAATTGGAGGACTGCCAAGTGGCTCCATGGACTAGCAACCACCACCACAACCAAACTGATTCAGAACCCCTGCAATACTGAAGTGTGACGTACGTCTACAAGCATACGCAACAAATTTCTACTAAATTCCATCTTTTCAGTTGACTCTTCGATCGCATTTTGCCCATCACCACACTTTGCCTGCTAATCTGTGGGTCCCACTTCATCCCATCATGGCCCCCACCGCCCACATCCCCAAATAATTTTGAAGCAAATATGAGATATCACTTACCAGTTAATTCTTTTAGAATGTATCTATAAATGACAGAAAATCTCAAAGAAACAGAAACACAATATAATTACCACACCTACAAACATGAAAAACTATGTTTTTAACAACATCAGATATTAAATGAGTATTTACATTTTTCCTCTCACAGGTTTTTTAATTACATGTTTTATTTGAGATAATTATAGATTCACATGCAGTTTTAAGAATCAGTACAGACATCCAGTTTACCCTTTACCCAGTTACCACCAATGGTTGCATCTTACAGATGTATGTATCACATCAGGATATTGACCCTCACTAGGTCAATAGACAAATAGTCACATCCCCATTAGAGTCCCTTCCACTGTGTCCTCTGCGGCCGTATCTTCCTGACCCCATTCCTGCCTTAATCCTGAAAATCACTCATATGTTCACCATTTTATAATATTGTCATTTTAAGAACGTTATGTAAATGTATATACTGTCATAACCTTTCAGATTGTTGTTTTTTTATTGTTTGTTTTGTTTTGTTTTGTTTTTTACTCAGCATGATTTTTTACTTCATCCAGGTTTTTACATTCCTCAGTAGCCTACTTCTTATGTTCAACATTATTCCATCATATGGCTGCACCAGTTTTTCTTTTTTCTTTTTTCTTTTTTTAGCTTTCATCCATTGAAGGATATTTGAGTTGTTTCTAGTTTTAGGCTGTAATGAATCAAGCTGCTATAAACATGTCTACAGGTTTTAGGGTGAACAAAAGCCTGTGTTTCTCTAGGGAAAATGCCCAGAAGTACAATTTCTGGGTTGTATGATATTCACAATTTTTTTCTTTTCCTTAACACCAGAGCTGTTTTCCAGAGTGGCTGTACTCTTTACACACCCACAAGCCATGGACATTGGATCACACAGTTTCTCACCTTCCTCGCCAGTATTTGGTGTTGTCATTAATTTTTATTTTAGCTGTTGAGATGGCTATTTAATGGCATTTCATTGTGCTTTTAATTTGCATTTATCGAATGGCTAGTCATGACAGTGATCATTTCATGTTCTTATTTGCTATCTCTGTAGCTTCCTCAGCAAAACGTATGTTCACATCTTATTTCTATGTGGCTTAACTTTTTACTCTCTTAATAGACTCTCTCAGAGCAAAATGTTTTTTTTAAATCAAGTTCGATTTAATAATTGTTGCTTTCAGGGATTATACCTTGGTGTTACTTCTACACTTTTTGCCTAGCCCAGCCCTAAATCTCAAAGAATTTCTTCTGTATTTTTTTGTTAGAAGTTTTCTATTTTTACCTCCCACTTTTAAATCCATGATTCATTTTGAGTTACTTTTTGTTTAAGATGTGAGAGTTTGGTTGAAGTGTGTGTGTGTGTGTGTGTGCGCGTGTGCACGCACGTGTGTATCTTGCCTACAGATGTCCTGTTGTTTCGGCACCATTTGTTAAAAAGGCTATCTTTTCTCCATTGATTTGCTTTTGTACCTTTGTCAAAAATTGGTTGGCAAATTTCCGTGGGTTTATTTCTGGGCTTTCTATTCTATGCTATTGATCTCAATGTGTCTATCCCTCTGCCAATACCACAGTGTTGATTTCTATATCTGTACAATAAGTCTTGAAATTGAGGAGACTGTCTCCACTCACTTTCTTCTTCCTTTTCAAAGTAGTATCATTCTAGTTCATAAGAATGCCTTTCCAGATAACTTTTAGAGTAACCGTATTTATTTCTATGAAAAATATTACTAGGATTTTGACAGAAATTGCATTAAAATTGCGTATAAACTTCGGGAGAACTGACATCATTATGTTGGATTTTCCGATCCACTAACATAGTGTAATTCTCCATTTATTTAGATCTCCTAAATCTCTCTCATCTGTGTCGTGTAGTTTTCAGCATACCATGTGCGTTAGACTTATACTTAAGTATTCATTGTTTAGAGTCATTGTAAATGGTACTGTATTTTTGATTTTAGTATAATGGTGTTCATTGGTAGTATATGGACATTTAGTAGATCTTTTTTATGTTGACTTTTTTGAATTGAAGGATAGTTGACACAACGTAACATTAGCTTCAGGGGTACAACATAGTGATTCAACAATTCTCTGTGTTATGCTGTGCTCACCACAAGGGTAGCCACTATCCATCACCATACAGCACTATTACAATACCATTGACTGTATTCCCTATGCTGTGCTTTTCATCCCTGTGACTTGTTCATTCTATCACCAGAAGCCTGTACCTTCCATTCCCCTCCAACTAGTTTGTCCAAAACCACACCTCCTTCCCCTCTAGCAACCACCAGTTTGTTCTATGTATTTATTGGTCTATGATGAATACACTTCTTGGTTTTAAAAGTTTATTTGTAGATTTGTAGATTCCTTAGAATTTTCTATCAAGGCAATTATGTCATTTGCAAATAGGGACAATATTATTTTTTCCTTTCTAATCCCAGTGTATTTTATTTCCTTTTCTTACCTTACTGCATGTACTATTTAGAACTTCCAGCACTATATTGAATAAGTATGGTGAGAGTGGAATCCTTGACTTTTCTTAATCTTTTGGGAGGAGGGCAAATGTTTCCATATTTTAGCCTTAAGCATAATGTTTGCTGTAAGTTTTTTGTAGAATATCTTTATCACGTTAAAGTTGCCTTCTGTTGTTATTTTTCTGACAGTTTTTATCATGAATAGGATTGAACTTGTCAACTTCTTCTGTACCAACTGATATGATGAAATGATTTTTCTCCTCTACATTACATTGATTAATTCTTAAATATTGAATCAACCTTGCTGGTCCACAATATACATTTGCATGTGACGGTCGTGTTGATGGGGTAGAATACTTCCCCCTTTCATAGAGAGCACACATTTTAAAAGCTTAGAATAACCAGACTCCAGAAAACACTGGATTCTACCAATCCTATCTCATGATATTTGGATATTCCTTTTTAATAAATGAGTAAGAAGAAACACTTAAGACCCCAGTACAAAGATTTAGATACAGTAAGTGTACTGCTCCTTGACTTAGCTAAGACAACCGTGAATCCAAATATTGATTTAGCCCTTATACACCAAAAGTGAGTAGAGAATACATTAGTTTTACACTATTGTAACAACTGTAAAAGAGAGAGAAGGTATTTTTATGCACACTATGCTTATAAATACCTTATAGTTTTTTTTAAAGATTTTATTTATTTATTTATTTGAGAGAGAGAGTAGGGGGGAAGAGTGGAGGGAGAGGTACAAGCAGACTCTGCACTGAACTCAAGGCCTGATGCAAGGCTCGAACCCAGGACCCCAAGATCATGACATGAGCTGAAACCAAGAGTCAGACACTCGACTGCCTGAGCCACCCAGGTGCCCCATAAGCATCTTATAGTCTTGTTGCAATATATTTCTTCCTGACTGGTGAACGGCAAGCAGAAATAAAAGGATACGGAATGAAGTAGGAATAGTTCACAAGACACTCTAATAAAGAAACATAAATATTTAGGTAAGAAAAATGATTTAACTCATAATGTAAATATGTTGCTAAGTTGAAAGATTTTGAGCAGGGGCAATGTGATCAAAACTGTAATTCTGGTAGATAATCTATCAAAACTGTTCATAAAGGATAAGATAATGAGAATGATCAAAGGGAAAGCTACTGATATATGTACAGCACAATGATTGAGAGGATGCAGGAGTACGAGAGTGTTAACTTCAAGACTTTCAAGAAAAGGGATCAATAATTAATACTTCCCAGATCTCTGCTTCGTAAGTGGGTGGTCAACATCAGCCAGATCCTTGGGCTGACTATAAACCATGAAAGACATTTTTCAGGTGGAAAACTCTGCTCATAACATCTGAGTACATCAATTATAATAAAAACTTTTCCAGAAGCATTTCCTTAGAGGAATCTGGTTTGGAAGTTATATCGCTACTATTGATTCTGCTACAGAGCATTTTCCCTTGACAAACATAATACTTTTTGAAACACATATCCTTATTATAATGACATTCAGAGTGTCAGAAAAGCTCCTATGTTCTTATATAAATCAAAGAAATTTAAAAGATAGAAAATATCAACATGTCAACCACAGTCTTCAGTGTGATATCACATTGACAATTACAAGTTCATTGCAAATTATTTTTGTTGTTGTTATGGAAGAGCCTCTCTCATAGGTTCAGTACTTTATGCAGTCAATAAAAACATTTATTTTTTGAAACAGTTTATTTCACATTCCACTAAATATTTTATTGTATACGTTTTTCTTTTATCGATTGTATTTCATGTGTTTATGATTTGTTGAGATATATTTGTTTTGTTTTTAATAATGTCAATTTTTATGATCCTGCCAAACTGTTTGAAATTTGGAAAATGGCCTTACTTATAAGTACTTATTATGGCTGCGTATTAGTAAGTAGCTGGTTGTATAAATGCCTTTATTAAATTGCCTATTGTCAGACCTGGTAGCCAGAACGATATTTGATCCTACATTTGAATAAATCCCATTTTTCATGCATGCATCATTAGATATTAAGGCAAATCAATAGGTGAACCATTTGTATGAAATAAAAAGAAACCGGGGTGTGATTAATTGTCAAGTGATCAAACTTGGAAGGGTTGCCCAGAGCAATGTCATTATCTTTAGAGGATTCTGTACTCAAAGAAAAGAATAAGGTCATGAGGACACATTATGGTAAGAGAGATGAGAATATTTGTAGAGAGGTTGGATGCAAAATTCGAGGATTAATTTTGTTTTTAGCCTTTTTGTGTTAATTTGCGTGTCAAATTCCTTTTGGAAAAATGTCAGCCACGGCTAGTGTTGTTGAATACTGTAACTGCCCGTGCAGTCAGGGAGTTGAATACACTTAAATTATCCTGATGTTGTCATATCAGATCTCCAATTTAAATAGAATTATCTCGGGAATGTATAAAGGTTTTTCATAGTTCTTAAATTCACTTTGTAAAAACTTTTTCCTATTAAGCACTTAAAAAATTAAATAAGTTCGTAGATAACATAAGATGGATTCTCTAGAATTTGGGCAGGGGCACTGAAATTAAAATAGAGAAGTAATAAATTGCCTCAGAGTAAGTGGAATAACCACATAAATCACATAACATATTTTTTTTCAAATAGCTCTATTCCAAATGTTCTTTTCTGGTCATAAAATAATTATATGAACATCAAGCCATACTTATGAAAACATCCTAAAATGATTTTCATATATGGGAAATTTATCCTCATTGTTAAATTAAGTTACTGCATACATACTAGATTCTTTGTATTTCCAACATATAATTTTTCACCTCTTTTGAATGATCTAAGAGGCCTATTTAAAATTTCTAAATCTGTAGCGCGTTTTAAAAGGACTAATATTTCGGCCCCAGACCTTGGGCGATTACAATGCAATCCATCTGCAAACAGAGTGGATTCTGTTCTCCTCTGAACTCCAAAAATGTGAACTTCAAAAGTTTCCTAGAAGATGTATTGCATTCTAGCGTACGTATCTGTCATGCATAAGAACTAGCTAACTAATTTGCTTGCTTTGGGGTCATTTTTTTCTTAGAAACTATATATAATTCTTTGAATGCAAACTCATAAAATCTGTTGATGAGATTCGGCTTCAGAGGAATATTTCCTGACTCATAATATTTCAAAAAACACATTTCTGGAAACTTTACTATATTAAATCTGATTAATACAGAGGTCTGGAGCAATCATTACCAAGTTGTCATCAGAGTCTACGGAATATAAATCTAAACAAATGTGTCCAGTATAAAAAGAATTCTTTATTAAAACCACCTTTCTCTAAGGTTCTATTACCTCAATATGTGACTTTGGTGTGTTTAAACAGGGCTTTCCCACATGTCACTGTAACTGGCCACTGCTTGCTTGCGTTCCATCAAAACTGACACCGTCAGGAATTGCGAGGGACTGCTTGGAAAACTTCCTGTTCTCTTAGAAAGTACTCTCGGTCAAACTGATCAGCCCGGGGCCAGTTCTATTCTAAAGGATGGAGCCCAAATGTTCCTATGGTTCAGGCAATTAAAGTTCTGTGGTTGTTTTTCATTCTTACGGTTCTACTGTTTTCCCTTTTCCTTTTAATCCTTCTCTTTTCTCCATTATCACATTCCAAAAGATGAAATCAATTGTTAACTTAATGTCCATTCTTTAAGCAAAGTCATCTATTTAATGAAACGAACCGCCGATTTATCCATATTAGTGGTTAACTTTCTCTGGCTACTTAAAATGCTGACATTTGATCCCCGTCTTGCAAAATGCACCAGTTTTTAAAGTGTGTTTCCAAGGGAATGAAAAGGCTGAGCTTCAGAGACCACAGACTGCTACATGCGATTTGCTACAGCTCACATGACTGCAAGGTGGGAACAATGTCAGCAGGAGCAAAATCAATGTTTTATACAACTCATTGTACATAGCAATCCATGAGCTAATAAAGTCAGAATTAATATGTTGCCACTGTGCATAATAATTCTTAAATATAAGTTTCACGTTTTAAATAGGGCCGTTATAACATACCCAGTTATAATAAACTCTGATTTCACCACGGCTTGTGAAATTCTTAAACTAAGCCAGAATTATATATGTATTTCCAAGACTCTAATGGGCAGGGAAGGAATGCCCAGTGCTATTTTATTTCAAAACAAGGAAGGCACCATATGCTTTAACCAAATGAGGGGAAGATCGAGTTCAGCTACCCAGAGCCAGCTGAGAAGCACATTGCAGCTGGTTGAGTAAGCAGTTCTATATCAGGACGATAGCATTAGCTCACTGTCTTTAAGGGAGGGCGATACTTGAATTAAATCGAGCTAATTGTAGGAGAAGATTACGCATCAGTATTTATGCTGTATCATGCTTCCTCTAGTTTAAAGTATATCGGTTATTTTATTGTGAAGTCAGACTATAAAACTAGACAAAGCCGTCTTCACAGTTGAAATTCTTCCAAATGCACGGAATAAAACTCCAAATGTGCTGGATGCCTCAACTCAGCCTCCCTAAGACAGAAAAAACTCTTCTTGTGGTTGAAAAACCAAGATTAATAGATATCCCAAAGCATCTCTTCACTGAAGCGCTTGTAATACAATTAGGAACCTTCTTAATTACTTGAGAACGTGTTCTTAAAATACCCAGGTCCTAATCTCACTACAGTTTTGTGGACTAATGTAAGGATAGTTTGCTGGTAAAGCACAGAAAGCATCTGTGAACTGCAGCTAGAATGAATTTACCTTTTTATCCTCTATCAGGCGATCAGAGGTTTCAGGTGTCAGCTCAAAATTTAAAAGGAAAAAGCAATTGTCTTTTGACTCCCCTCTAGCTAGCAGTGTGCGTTCCCATGCATTTTCAGCCCAACTTTAGAGGTGGGGATTAAGACTGGATGACGGTGGCTTAACTCAAGTTTTCATTTTTCGTTTTCTCTTCCCTCCACTAGTGTGGTTTCCCTGTACCTGATTATCGCGGAGGGTTTCGACAGAAGTGAAGTGGCTGGAGTTCAATCATGAGGCAGAGCTCCAGTGTGAGCAGGGAGGGCGATGGAGAGCACGGGGAAGCCCTCTCCTCCCGAAGGAGGGGTGCTCTCCTGCAGCTGGGTTCCTCTGGTTTCCCCCAAATGCACTATTGATCCTGTCAAACTAGAGTACCTCCTGGCGACGTGCACTCACCCAGACACGCTCCACCTTCCAAACACGGTGCTGCACTTGGAAATTACGTGACTTCTTAAGGTCAATGACTCTATAACTTTTTACACTTATGAATTAGCTTTGGACTATGCCAATTAATATATATGTTAAACCACCAAAGTGTTTCACTAAATTACTTCAAGGAAAATGTCACCTCTTGGAATTCCTGAAAAGAAAATCTTCACCAATTCCACTGAGCCCCATTTCCTCCTAAGTTCAGTTTTACTGTTTTTCTTGTGTCTACCATCGTTTTGCCCAACCACGTTAAAGTCATACTAATCCTGACACAACACAATGTATTGCGTATTATATTCCCACTGTTCTTTCAAACAATTTGCAGTTGTTAAGTGTGTGGCCATGTATCGCGTAGAATTTCTTTATATTTTCATTCGTTAAGCCATAATCTTTTTTGATGGTGTGCGTAGGACATCTTTTTCCCATTCTTTTCCCGACGATAACTTCTGAAACTATTTATCATTGAAATTTTTTAAATTCTGAGGGAAAAGTATCGCAGAAACCTGTTTCGTAGAAAAAATGTATTATTTTATCTGTATTATTTATATTGATGTATTATATGTACTGTGGACCACAAACAAAATTGAAATTTTCAAAGAATGATATAAATTTAAATTAAAAAAAATTAACATAGACTTATTTTCAGATTAACTAGGATAGCATTATGCATCACTTTGTTATTAATTTATAAAAGCAATTCTGTGTTTCTTTTCTTGTTTTGCTATAACTCTTAAAGAAAAAATCCAAACATACTAAAGAGTTTGATTTATCACCAAATTCAACAATCATTAACAATTTTATCTCTTCTTTTTTGCATTATCTATTTGTGCATGTGTGTATAAACACAGCCATATGAAAAAAACCTGAAATTGGGGCATCTGGGTGGCTCAGTGGGTTAAGCATCTGCCTTTGGCTCAGGTCATGATCTCAGGGTCCCAGGATCGAACCCCGCATCACGCTCTCTGTTCAGCAGGGAGTCTGCTTCTCCCTCTCCCTCTGTGTTCGCTCTCAAATAAATAAATAAATAAATAAATAAATAAATAAATATCTTTTCTAAAAAAGAAAAGAAACTAAAATTATCAGACACCTCATCTTTAAACAACTCAGTGTGTCTATCCTATAAGGACATTTTATTCTATAATCAAAATGTCACTATCACGGCTAATGAAATTAGCAGTAGTTTCCCAATTATAAATAATTTTCAATTCATATTCAAATTTTCTTAATAGTTGCCCAAATATATTTTATGATTTTTTTTTAAAGATTTTATTTATTTATTTGACAGAGAGAGAGACAGCCAGTGAGAAAGGGAACACAAGCAGGGGAAGTGGGAGAGGAAGAAGCAGGCTTCCAGCGGAGCATGGAGCCCAATGCGGGGCTCGATCCCAGGGACCTGGGATCACGCCCTGAGCCGAAGGCAGACGCCCAACGACTGAGCCACCCAGGTGCCCCTATGATTGTTTTTGAAAGTACGGATTGATTTACCAACAAGAAGATGTTGAATACCTATTGCTAAGCCATTGTCTGCATGAGAAGCTTCTGAAGTAAGTAGAGATATCTTCTGATGGAGAGAAAATTAAAGATCTGTAAGATTGGTTTATCTAACTGTGCTGGGGCTCCCACTAGACCCTACTGTTGCTGCCTGAGAGGCCAGAAAGTGTCCCACGTAGCACTGCCTGGAGCTTCCAGATTGAGGAAGAGATTCTCTGGCCCAGGAAGACAGAAAGCCTTCCAGGTCCCAGCTCCTCTTCATGCAAGAGTCTTCTTGCTGGTTCTGCTTGTAAACTGGGGCCTCTCAATGAAAGAAGAATGTTCTGGGCATGTGGGACAAAGTGGCTTCCAAGACTCTTGTTTTGGTGGCCTTGCCTTTGGGAGATGGATTTTCTAAAAATAGTATCTTGTGGTTTATCAAATTATGGAGGATCGTCATAGAGCATACACACTCAATACAAATTTATTAAAAGAATCAATGCTGCTTAAGATTATGTGGCTGCTAAGAAAATATTAGCATCGACTGTGTAGTACCCATAGAGTCTTAGAGAGGCCTCACACAGCATTAATTCCATGGTCCCAAGCAAGCGGCAACATGAAAAATTTGAGTCCTGTTTCTATTTCAGCTGTCCTCTTTCTGTTTCAAGCTTCTAGAAAGTGTGTACCAGAGTGTAAATCAGTTGTCTCCAAGATATTCAATCATCTGGTTTTGATGAGTCAAGTGTTTAACCCCGTCCCTATCTCACCCCCTCCTCTCAAAAAACAACATGGAAATCATACTGTAGCCTTGCTTGTGCCAAGGACATCCTTTGGTGATTCTTTGAGGGAAGATTTTTATGTATTTACATATATATCCATTTAGGTCTCTTATATTAACATATATACTAAATATTTATTGGATGGATAAATTTGTGAATCAAAATGTAATTCACAGTTTGGCATCAGTTATGGCATTACTTGATCTCAAAATTTCCGAAGCAGCTTCTATTATAACCATTATCTTATTTTTTTTTATCACAACTTCTAATTTCAGTGAATAGAGGCCAATAATTATTTCCCTTTTGGGGGAAATAGTTTAAAAAAACAGCTATACTGTTTTTAAGGTATTTTAAGTATGTTCACTGTTTTGCTCTTATTTAAACATGTAAACATAAGTGCCATTAATCACAAAATTAAGTCTATGTGTAAACTTTTCAAAAATGGTATCACAGTAGAAAGATAAATGTAATATTGGCCACATACATAAACTTCACGATCTACTTAGATAAATACTGATAAATTATATGCATATATATGTATGTAATTACAATATTGCATATTTTAAAATATATTTTAAATATAGAGTTCATATATGTTTTTGAGGGACATTAATTAACTTTCTGGTAGAAGAGTGTTTGGTAATCTAAGTCTTCGACTTAGATTAAAATTTCAGGCTGACCAGAGAATGGTACAATTGACTTCCAGCCTGCCCCAAAGAAAGATTCTTAATGGAGAAAAATTACATATGAGATTCCACTATACCGGAGGCAGCCAAGATTGCAAAATTTTTAACATCCACCCAAACACCAGTTTTAGTTATCCCTAATATTTGGTGAATATCTACTCTGCTTGAACCATTATGATTGATGCAAAGAAGACCTTGCTGTTTTCAAACTGATTTTTTAAAGGAGGGTAAGTAGAAGTTTCCAGAGTGTCTGCAATCCTGCGCTAATCCCATAGGCTACTTCTATCACAATCTGCCAAGAAAAATTAGGATTCTTTTTGTTATCTAAAAACCTCTCTACATCCACCACCACTCCCCAGCAGGGCTATTTTCATCTCTAGGGTCTTTAACTAGGTAAAGGGGTTTAGAAGCTTAAGCAACACCAGCAACCATGTCTACCCTGACAACAACAGCAACACACACACACACACACACACACACACACACACACACGTGCGTATGTGCTAGCTTCCGAGGCTTTCCCTTCGCTGCTAGTAATTGAATATATTTTTTTTAATCCTAATGAATTTTAAAAGAATTGTGTTGCTTACTTCAAGGACAAAGGAATGGATTAAAAAGAAAAATGGGGTGGGGCACCTGGCTGGCTCAGTTGGTTAAGCCTCCGACACTTGATTTCGGCTCAGGTCATGATCTCAGGGTGGTGAGACTGACCCGTGTTGGGCTCTGCACTCAGAGGGGAATCTGCTTGAGAGTCTCTCTCTCCCTCTCCCTCTGCCCTTCCACCCTGGGCGTGGGCTCTCAAGCTCTCTGTCTCCAAAATAAATAAATAAATATATAAATATATAAATATATAAATATATATATATATATATATATTTTAATGGGATATTATATTTGTACACACAAAATCACCAAAACTGTGTGAGGTATGCAGAAACAAAGATGTAAGACAGGCCCTCCAATTTCAAAGAACCCAGAAAAGCCAAGAAGAGCGCACGCCTGCCTGGAGTAGAGGCTGTGGCCTTCGAAGGGGCCCCGCGAATGTGGGCTTCTCAGGCAGCTGGGTACCCAGGAAGCAGAGAACATAGCATCTGCTTTACACCTGCTCAACCAGCCGAACCTCTGTGTGCAGAATGGCCTCTAACAGTAGGAACAGGACTTGAAATCTAAATGAGAAATTTGCAAATCAATTTTCAAAAACCAATATATAAATCAGATGAGGACTCACATTATTTTTTACAGCTTCTAGTCTCAAAATTTTCTTTTGTAATTGTAAATACAATACTTTGACTATCCGAGAACAATTTCTTTTTGCCTGTGGGTACAAATACATACATGCTATGCACACACCTCCACGCAGATGAAACGTGGGACATACGTCCATACATGTATAGTCCTAAGATACATTAAACGTGGTGGAAATGATATTTCATTGTTTTAAAAATTATCCACGCTTTGCTTTGTAAACTCACCTGTCAACTTTCTTTCTTTTTTAAGATTTTATTTATTTATTTATTTATTTATTTATTTATTTATTTGACAGAGAGAGAGAGAAAGAGAGCACAAGCAGGGGGAGTGACAGGCAAAGCGAGAACCAGACTCTCCACTGAGTAGGGAGCCTGACATGGGGTTAGATCCAGGGCTCTGGGATCACAACCTGAGCTGAAGGCAGACGCTTAACCGACTGAGCCACCCAGGCGTCCCTCACCTGTCAATTTTCTAATTATTGATAATATAGATACAATGGGATTACTTTCCTGGCCAACATTTTATAGATGAAATTAAGTGTAAGCATACATACTCAATATTTATCACAGGGTACATTCTAACTACTTTGTTCTATTTGTACTATTTTTACCTTGATGTTTTGTGTCCCACTTTACCTTTTGAAGTCAAATCTAAAGTTATGTTTAAAAGACTCCTGAGGGGCACCTGGGTTAAGCAGCTGCCTTCGACTCAGGCCATGATCCCAGGGTCCTGGGATCAAGTCCTGTATTGGGCTCCCTGTTTAGTGAGGAGTCTGCCTCTCCCTCCTCCCTGTTCATGCTCTGTCTCTCTCTCAAATAAATACAATCTAAAAACAAAACAAAACAAAAAAAACTTCTATAAAAAATAAAATTTAAAAAACTGACTCCTGATGTTTTTCTTTTTCTAGAAAATAACTCTGTATGCCTATTGTCATAAGGGTGCATAATTTTAAAGGTAGCAGCAGAGGTTAAGACACACAGAAGTATGACGGGGTGCCTGGGTAACTCAGTTGGTTAAGTGGCCAACTCTTGGTTTCAGCCCAGGTCATGATCTCGAGGTCCTGGGTCCAACATCAGCCTCCGTGCTCAGTAGGGAGTCTGCTTCAGGATTCTCTCTCTTCCTCTGCTGTTCCCCATCTTCTCATTCATACTCTCTCTCTCAAATAAATAAATAAATCTTAAAAAGAAAAAAAAAGACACAAAGTATACAATGCATATTTTCTAAGCCCAGGCAGTTTGGCATGTAAAGTGAGGATTACAGCAGTTGTCTAAATATCCATATTCAGACATGATATTACTAATCATGAAGCACTAGGAGACTGAGTGACAGCTAATGTGATGTAATACGAAGGATAAAAAAGCCCACGTATTAAGGATCCTTTTCTAAAAATCTAAATTAAACTCCCAGTTTATAGAACATATAGAAGTTAGAAGCATAAATTTGATGCCATGGTTTCAGAGAAATTCACAATAGCATTTTTTTCCCCTACAAAACAACTGGTTCAATGTTTTAAAGTAATATGATGAGAAAATAAGTGGGGGGCACAGGTCAAGATCGAAAGAGGAGACATGAGAACCAACCAGTGTGACTGAAGCTTGATCAAATATTGGTTTTAAAAATGCTACGAAGCAAACTCCGGCCTTAAAATATGCTATTGAAAAAAATTGATGGAACTGGGATGGGAATGTGCATTAAACACTATGAGATTAATTGTTTAATTGTTTTTAATATGAGATCATAGTATTGTAATTTGGGGGGGGATGCTCTTTGAAGATTCATGCTGAGATGTTTCATAGAGAATTGTCATGATGTCCAAAGCTTACTTTCAAAACCACACTGCAGGGAGCCATGAGAACAAAAGTGGGAAGTAAGTTAACCAGTGACGCACAGTGGAAGGGCAGGAGTAAAGTCTCTTACACTGTAGAAAATCTTTTGGTTTTGCTCTGAGTGAGATGGGGAAATGTCAGAGGGGTCTGGGGAGGGTGGTGGAAAGATCAGAATTCTAAAATGCACACTGGTGATGGGTAGAGATGGCCAGGGGACCTGCGTACCAGCCAGGATCTTGGCTAGGGGGCGCTCTCCAGCACGAGAGCCTTCACTGTCAGATTTTTTTTTATAATAATTTTTTATTATGTTATGTTAGTCACCATACAGTATATCCTTAGTTTTTGATGTAATGTTCCGTGATTCATTTTTTGCGTATAACACCCAGTGCACCATGCGATATGTGCCCTCCAATTTTCAAGAGCTGATTAGATTCTAGATGTATTTTGAAGAAAGAATGCTGAGGGTGTTTTTATGGATTGCGTGTGAGTTTGGCAGAAAAGAGGAGTCAGAGCTAACCTCAAATGTTCACATGGGGTGCTGGGAGAATTAAGGCGCCATTTGCTGAGATGGAAAAAACTATCTGGGAAGTGGAATTATGAAAGATGATCGGGAGCCATTTTCTTAAGCATGCTAAATCCTAAAGTCGTGATCAAGTCCTGTTAGTGGCACCCCTTCCGTCTCCTGCTGATGCTATGCCCAGACCGCTGTTGCTGAAATTAAATCATGGTCATGTCACACTAGTGGACATGGCTGTAGGTATGTTCAGAGAAGTTACTTCAGGTCAAAGGACCAGAATTAGCCTGTTACAGATAGAGAACTGCAGTTAGTTCTGAATGGAGTGGTCGTTCAGGGAGAAGAGTTGGATGGAAAGGCACACAGTGTTATCTCGAAGTGACCCCGGTTTCCTGGTACCTGCCGAGTGAGGTTCTCAAACCAAAATGTTGCATTTGATTGTGTACATTCGCACTGATACCTCTTCCAGTTCCTTGCAAGCATCATTCACCAGGTTTCTCACCTTTTCCTCATCCTGGGGGGAGGATGGCATCATCTAGCTTCAACTGTGGACACACTGAGAAGCAGACGGCCTCTCTCCCTGAAGGCTCACAGAAGACTATGCCCATCCCGAGCTCACTCCTGCAGCAGCCAGGACCTGTGTATGCTCATGTAATGACCCAGCCTCAGCACTTACGTTCTCATAGGAAAACGTGGACGAGAAAAGAAGTATGTAAGAAATGAACTCAAGGTGAGTTTTTTGTCTCCTCAAGAGAAAAGAGAAATTAGGTGCATTTGAATGCATTGCCCATGTCAAAAAATAGGCACTCATTCTGTTAAAGAAAGATCCACTATTGCATGTAATTGAATTCTGGTAATAATAGCAGTGATTTTGACAACTCCTTTCACCACAAACTCTTTGCCATCATTAGTCAAGATAGAATTTGGAACCTAATGGCCCAATAGGCTCGCCCCCAAATTCAAGAATATTAGCGCTGTTTTGCCAACGCTCCACATACATTTCCAAAATACTGTTGATTTATTCCTGCTCACAGCGCAAGTACAGAAACAAGATACCTGCTGGGAAGACTGCAGACCAGAGGAAGTTCTGTCTCATTTTCCACTCATGCTTTTTTCATCGATGGCTGATTCCATTCTTAATATTTGCATCAGACAATAAACCTTGAAGAAAACCTGAATTCAGTGGCAATATTTGTGTCTATTATGATGTATATTTATTGTTCTTCCTGTTTCAAGAAGTCCTTTCTTTCAATTGGCTTAGAGTGCGATTCTTTATTTCTATATCCTATAGCACCACGTTCTTCTTGTCAGAGTTTTGGAATACAAATATTTGTCCCTTTAGGTATATATTGCTTCCAATAATATAAGGGGCAAAAGTAGCTGGATTTTATCTGTCGAGCTGAGATTACGAAATAGCCCCACTTATATAGCGTGGCATATAGATGAAGGACAAGAACCCCTTAGAAACTTTTAGCTGAACGGATCAATATCTATATCTATACATATCTTCATGCATATATATGAAGATCTATATTATCATCTTACGGACAGCTGAAGAAATAAAATGTATCCACCATCATTCTACATGAATTTTCTAATGTGTTCTATTAATAAAATGTTATACATGGGAAAGTAAAACCCAAAGCCAACTTGAGTTAAGCAAGAGAGCCGATCCCCAAGAGAGGACTCTGTGTCTTGTGCCATTTTGCATCAGTGGACCCAGCATTTGGCTTTAGAAGGGATACAGGACACCCTATTTCAGGAGTTGTGAAAGCCTAACCTGAGTTTGGCAAGCATTTTCTGTAAAGGGCCAGATAGTAAATATTTATGGCTCTGCAGGCCATGTGGTGTCTGTCACAGCTACTCAACTCTGCTTTGTAGCAAGAAACCAGCCATAGACAATATGCAAACGAATCAGCTTGGCGGTGTTCCAATAAAACTTTATATGCAGAAATAGGTAGGTTCTGGATTTGGTCCCAGGGTCAGAGTTTGTTGATCCCTGACTCAAACATACATGTACCATCTCCACTCTTTGGCCCACTAAACACACAGGGGACACTGAAGTAAGAACATTGAAAGAAGAGAAAACATAGAAATAACTTCAAGCTTCTCCAGTGCCAGTTGCTCCTAAGAAGAAATCAACCCTATTAACATGTTCTCTAAGATGTCAAATATGTTTTCCCCTAAACTTCCTTCCCATTAATATTGTGGCGGGACACAAAATGTAAACTTATTTTTGCCTCTTACAGGCATCTTTGAGTTTTCAAAAGAAAATATTTTATATATATGCAAATTGTACATAATGTTATACAATATATAATATTTATATACATATAATTATATATATAATGCGACTGAGATAATGTGTTGAGCTCAGTTCTCTTGCCCTCACTCCTGGAGCTGTCCCTCATGCATGGGACTGGGCAGGTAGGTTAGTGGCAAGTTATTTTTTTTTTTAAAGATTTTATTTATCTATTTGACAGAGAGAGAGGGAGAGAGAGTACAAGTAGAGGGAGTGACAGAGTCAGAGGGGAGGGAGAAACAGACTCCCCGCTGAGCAGTGAGCCCAAAGCCAGGCTCGATCCCCGGACCCCTGGATAATGACCTGAGCTGAAGGCAGACGCTTAACCAACTGAGCCACCCAGGCACCCCTACAAGTTATTTTGAAACTGCATGTTCACACGCACGTGTACATCACCCTCTGACTGTGGAGACTATTAACACTTTCTAATTGAAGAAATGATTCATCAACTGCAAAACAGAAAATTGCTTCATGATCATTTCTGAACACGTACATAAATTTGTTTAAGTGGCTGTGCGACCTTGGGAATTCACTCGACTCTCTGATATATAGGTGTCGAATAATAAGTAAAGATGCTGGTGTAGTCAAACGCATATTCTTACAGTAAGTTTTGGGGTCAAACATAAATTCTACTACTTATTAACTATGTCACCAGGCAAGTTACTCAACCTGAGTGTTCATTTCTTCAGCCACAGAATCAGGATACTAAGAGCTAAGTTAGTTTTATCAGTTCCCTGCCTGACCTGCCACCGTGGACCCCCAGGATATGTCAACCTCTACCCCTTATGGATCAGTGACTGTGGGAGAAGGCTACTCAAATTCTTAAGGAGAATGATGTCCATTTTAGAGCTTTGGATAGAAACACAAGGTAATTGTAAAGAAAAGAAAAAAAAAAGGTCCCATTTTTATCCCATAGGATACATAGTGAATATTTTAGAGACAGAAAGAAAAAAAATAGAAAAAAATGAGAAAAAGTTTAGGGGAGAGACAAAGACATAGAACGAGACTAAATAAATGGATAAGGTTCCTTTAAAGTAAAAATGGACTGTGATATCATTTACCTTTGATAAGGTGAAAGAGAAGTAGAGGATTCACATATAACATAAGTACTGAACACTGACAGAAGAATATTACGTCACCAATAGCAGCACCTCAAATGTACTGCTGTACTATCAACAGAAAATTGGGGCAGAAAATATTTATACACTATATATATAGATTTATATGACCGAGTTTTCTATTAGTTAAAAAAAAATACATATGTTTGCCCAGTTGCCTTTAGAAGCAACAATGCAAAATCACTCCCCAAATTAATAAATATCCAACTATGGCACATTAGCAAATGAAAATAGTGAGCTCGTGGCCATAAAAATATCGATAATAATTCTGTATAAGTTTTAATAATTCAGTATGATAATCTTTGCTTTATGTTTTTCCTAAAAAGCCAATATCTAAGAAGTGACCTCTCCCTATATATAATTCTAATGTCAAGTGTAATATCCCATCCTTTGAAATTCAAATGGAATTTGCTCTAATCCCTTCCATATGCTCTGGCTGATCCCTGCCATTCCACTGTCTTCTCCTACCAGTCAGGCAGTAAGGACGGTTCAAAGGAGAGGAGAGAGTCTCCTTGTTTCTTGGGGGCACTGCATCTATCTGCTTCCATGGCCACTGTCTGGCCATTCCACTTGTTCTTGCCATTTAAATCACACATGGCACTTCAGACATAGAGCACAGCCTCCTACCTCAAATGCAGCAAATGCTACATTAACTCTGTATAAGGGTTTCCTGAATTTTTGTGCTGACAGATTTTATAATCTCTGGGTGAATCACTTTATTCTTTCTCCAGATTCCTTATTTCCTCATTTCCTGGTCTTCTCACCATGACCTCCCCCTGGAAATTCAGTCTCTCTAGTTGTATTATTGTATAAAAAAATTAACTCTTGGAGCACCTGGGTGCCTCAGTCAGTTGAGTGTCCAACTCTTGGTTTTGGCTCAGGTCATGATTTCAGGGTCATGACATCAAGCCCTGAGTCGGGCTTCTTACTCGGCATGGAGTCTGCTGGGCATTCTCTCTCTTCCTTTCCCTCTGTCCCTTCCCACCTCTTCCTCTCTCTCAAATAAAATAAATAAAAACTTTAAAAAAAATTAACTCTTCCACTTCTCATTAATGCATTCTACAGATAATGACGGATCTTCTGTCGGTCCACTCTTTATTGCTCAAAAGAGGAAGAAGAAGGAGGAGGAGCAGAGGGTGAAGGAGAAAAAGAAGCTGAGGGAAGAGGAAGAGGAGGAGGGAGGGTCGAAGGAGAGAAGGAAGAGAAGAAACACAAAGGTTTCAATATTTCAGAATTTTTCTTCTCCGTTATCTCAAAAAGCCCGGTGATGACCGCCTTCCTCACTAGTGTGTGGGGCGACCCTCCCCTCAGAAGCTGTGGGTCTCTCCTGCTGGCCAGTGTGTGGGGCTCAGCTATGGAGCGGTGGGGAAAAGGAATGCTTCTGTCTAATCAGTCCTACCTTCTGATGCCATGCTGCAATTTTCTGGCATGATTTGAGAATGAGGGCAAATCCAACCTTGAAATAGCACCTAGGGGGAACAAACTAGGTGGGGAGAAAGTTATAAGAGAATGACACTAACAGTACTTGCCTCCGAAGAGGGAGGGCAGGGAGGAAGTCTGAGCAGCGTCCAAGGGAGGATTGTCAATTGTTATTGTCAACCCGAAATCGAAATGGGTGTCACCAGTGCCGCCATTCAGATGGGACTTAACAAGAGCTGGGAGTCTAGGCCATGGGAAATCTGTGATATTTAGGAGAGGAAAACAAAAATAAAAGAATACAAAACAACAGCAACAAACTCTTCTGCTTTTGTGACTTCTTATTAACACAATGCACATATACACATATATGTATGTATGTGTGTGCCTGTGTGTGTGTGTATGTGTGTGTGTGTGTGTGTTTTCCCAAAGAAAATCCTAGTGCTATTCATCCTCAATAACAGTTGTCTGGACACAATCACTAAACTGGAAGTCAAAACTGTGCCTGTTACTCAGAACTTCAGAGGAAGGGCGTGTCACAACAGTCCTGCTTTTTACCTTTTATTTTAACCTCACCGTTAGGTCCAGAATCAGTAGCATTAAGAATGGCTAGCGATTCTTCTCCATATAAAAAGTGTTCCACGTTATTGATTTAACTGTGCCTTGATGCTTTTATCTCTAAATACCAGTTGAAGGAAAATATTGATTAAACCTAGAAATGCTTTATTGCAGCCTCCTTCTCAACTGTCGGTGGCACGAGGTTCATGTACATTTAATCGATTTTTGATTCATTTGTGATTGGAAAATCAGTAAATTATTTCATTCAGATTGAGAGTTACACTCATCACAAAGAAATTTAGTTGAATTGAACTTTGGCCATGAATTTGAAGGGGCATCATATGGCATAATTAAGTAAATACATAAATTTTATTTTATAAGGTGAATATTACTCTATGGGGATATGCCAGTTTCTACATTTACATCCAGACTCCAGAATCTTGGCAGAGTCCTCCAGGGCAAATCCTGCCTCTTGTGAGAAATGTAATTACATCTTTAATATATACCTACTACAGACCAGTAGTAGGTATATAAATTTCTTGTGGAATATTCTCTTAGTAATAATTACAGAAAGATCTGGATTCTCTCTCTTTCTCCTTTATTCAACATGGTGTTGACACCATCCTAATGCTTTTATCCACACCATGCAAAGATTGAGTCACCGGATGGAAGTCCAGCAGAAAATGTGCAGCCCGGGAATATGACGCAAGAGACATTTTTAAGCTGGTGACTGCCGTGGATCAAAAGGTCATTCCTAGACATGGCCAAGCCTTTGACCTATAGGAGTAACTAGTTTATAGAAAGAGAGGCAAAATCTGGAGCACATTACGCACATTGCACGACCCTCCTATAAATGTAATGACTCTTCTATGTGCATTATTGAAGTACGTCTCCAATACGTAAGGATAGGAAAGATAATAACTAGGTTTGGAAAACTGAGAAAAGTGTTTTAGTTGCTTGGCTTAGAGAATTGGACTGTTCTGTTCCTTCTGCATCTGCGAAATTAAAATCTAAATAGCTGTAACCCTGTACCTCATTGTTCTCAGATTGAAAGTGATATTAATATACTTTGCAGTAAAAGGGTAAATGAAACATTATATGATTTTTAAAGTTGTCATAAATGCTTAATAAAGGCTATGGAGAAACATGGTAGTAATTTTTCATGATGCGTTTGCTGATGAGTCAAGAGCAGTAATGAAAAGATCTGTGAAGCCGTCCCTGCTTCACAGCTGCATTAAGATGCTTTCCAGTCTTAGGATATGTAAAGTACATTATGACACTTACATAAAAGCAAGAATAAAAGTGTGAAATGGCTCTGCAATGACTATTTAGCTTTTCTTGCCTTTCCTGTTTGCTGTTTGTCAGCATAGAAGGCCAAGCCAGCCTCTCAACTCCTCCCAAGTGGAATCTTCCTGGCCAAGACTGAGGTCATACGTCGCCTTTGTTGTTTTAGTAACTATCGCTACATCCTTGATGTCATTCCCTGAGCCTTTTTATGTACTGCTACTCACAGTTGATGGTTGGTCTTGGCTTTGAAATTGTGACCACATCGAAAGTGATGAACTTTGCACAATAACATGACAGGGGCACTGATTTCCAAGTGCATTTTTCATGCAGTCATAGTTCTTTGGTGTAAGTGGTGCAGTGTAATTTTGTTCCACCATATAAAATAATGTTTTCTTGAAAACTGTTTGGAAACAGCCAAGGAGAGATTGATGATGCAATGAGGAAGATGCTGATTGATTATCATCAGCCTACAACCCACAGCAAATTCCGAGCATTTAAAGAAATGTCCCATAAAATCTTGTGTTTCTTGATGTGTAATACACAGGAGAAATTCCACATAATACTGAAACATGTATGTACCTAGAATTATGACAAATCCTGTCTGTTTTTCCTTTTTTTTTTTTTTTTTTACTGTACAAAAGATCAGGTCTCATTTAAGGGAACAAACAACGATAAAACAAACCATTGTGTTTGTCTCGAATTCCTTCTTTGACATGGTCTTCACCCCGGGTCTAGCCCCTGTGAGTAATTCTAGCTTGCCTGTACTCTTAGATGGTGCGAACTCCTTCGATGAACGCCCCCCCGACACACACACCACATGTACCCGGCCTCTTCCTCCTCTCTAGTTACTTCTCACCGTACTCATCTTTGACAAACCACGCTCATCTTCCCTCCGTGCTATGCACTCATTTTTAGCCCCACTGAGGATACAGGCCACCATTCATTGGTGGCTCACCTCTAGGATAAGACTCCCAGACATGTCTGTATCTTTACCATAACTTCCTACAATTGTTACTTCAGCCCACCGAGCTCTGCCCAGTCCTGTCTTGACCAGAGACAGAAATCTGTTGCCCTGTATGTTGTCGCCTTCTCATTAATCAGGAACTCGCCTGCTGTACTCTTTTGAGGCAACTGTGTCATTTAGTGATCATGCTTTTCTCCAAAGCACTTACTTTAAAATGTAGGAATAGGGAAGGCCACCTGGGTGGCTCAGTTGGTTAAGCTTTTGCCTTCAGCTCAGGTCATGATCTCAGGATTCTAGGATCCAGCCCCACATCGGGCTGTCTACTCAGTGGCAAGTCGACTTCTCCCTTTTCTCCCTCTGTGATCTCTCTCGCTCTCATTATCCCTCAAATAAATAGATAAAACTCTTTAAAAAATAAAATAAATGTAAGAATAGCCAATCAGTAGGAAAAAGGTATTTACTGTAACCATTATGTTTTTGGTATATAGTATTAGTATATGTATAGATTTGCTTTTAATAGATTTATTTATATTAATTAGCTTTTTAAATTTAAATTTAGCATCTAATACTTAGAGCAATGTTGAAAAGCCAAAATAATATTAACTAATAATTGTTGTCCAGGAGGTTACAGTCCAGCTGGGCATACAAGATTAAAAAAAAAAAAAAGGAGATTAAGAAACAATCCGAATGTCAAATGAGACACTTGGATAGTGGGAAGTATCAAAGGTGTTGCTAGCACAGGCAAGAATATGATCAGAGTATTGGAGGACTTGGTATCATCTTTCAGATTCTTATTTTATCTGAAAATATTCCATTTAGTTACAGGACTTATTACTATATTAGGCATTTCAGAATAATAGCAAGACTCCATTGGTTTATATTCCTTAATTCTTATATGACTTTGATCTGCATCCATTTGCATTATATGTTCACATTCCAACTAGGCTGAATTTTATATAAAAAAGAGAATGAAGAATTTTTCCTTCTATTAATTGCATATTTTAGAAGTATTTACTTGACAAATGTTGATCTTTTATGAAATGGAGAATGTCACAGTTCTGAATTATTTAACCATTGTTGAAAGATAAAATAATCTTTATTATGTGCATCAGTTTCTATCACTCTTTGCAATCATCAAAATTAATATAAACAAATTTCACCCAATGTATAAGTAACCCCCCTATACAGTATATAACTATTTATATTCATAAACTGCAAAACATCTTTAGACTGAGTCTAAATTTACATAATGAATAATCAAATGCATATCTGAATTATTAATTTTGTTCACAAATTCCAATTAATGAGGTAATATGTACACTGCAATTTTGAAAGATAAAAGTGGAAATGATTCATTTATTTAATAAGGTAGGTTACTGAAATTAAGTACATACTGTGTGCTAACTACCTTGCTTCGTGCTGTGCTCCGGCCAGCAACCAGGAGTGAAGCCATAACTCATCTCAGAGCTTCTGGTCTAGTGGGAATTACCTAATGGTTATGTAATTTTTTGGTTCAGCATTCACCAAAATTCTCAATCTTGAAAATACTAATATGTATGTGTGTGTGTGTGTGTGTGTGTGTGTGTGTATATATATATATACACACACACATATATATACATATGAGGTTACCTAACTCAGCAAATAAAAATACAAATATTACATGGACCATATTGATACAAATATTTCATGGGATGAGTAATTGCTGTTTACCTGAAATGCAAACACATCTGAGATAAATATTACCCAACATTGACAGGATTCTTATGCTCCTTGGGGTGATCTTTTTCATTGGCTCATGGCCATCGAGAAGCTAGAAGTATGACTATCCCATTAATCAATGATAACACAAAGCCTCCTAGAGGGATTTTACCTTCCTTAAGTCGCCCACCAATTAGGGGACAGAGCTCATCCCACTCTGACTCCATGTTTAGTCAACTTGTGCATGTGTCGTGCTGCTTTTGATGGAATTCATCTTCGGGTACCATCTGTACTTTATTCATCTTGAAGTGAATGGTTTGCTTTTTGAGAAACAATTGAAACTCTTACTTTGGGGGAATATTCCTTCTTCTCACCCACCCTTCTGCTCCCTCCCTCCCTCCCTCCCTCTTCTCCAGCTGTTCCACATACCAACAAGAGCCTGCATTTACATCTGCTGATACCGCTCATCCTACAGTATAGAATTTTGTCTATAATTCCTGGGTTTTCATATTTGCTATTTGAGCTTTTCTCATTAGTTCTTTAAACTTGGGTCTTTTCGGTGCCCTCTAAGTAGGTCATTTGTATCTATTTTAAAAGGTCATTGTTCTCAGCTTGCGCCTCTGTGTCTGTTTCTGTGCACTGGCAGTTCTGTCCCCCCCCCCAAGGATCCCTACACCTGAGCTGTGCCCCCGCTTACTGTCAGCACTTTTGCTAATGGCCGTGCTTATTAAATTTTCTGCACATTCAACTGAATTTTGGGAATTTATGACTATCATGTTTGTTGCTTTATCATCCTTATTTTGCATGCTTCATTTTTTTTAATACTAGCTTTTATTTCCTGTGAACTTTATTCCTACCTGCTTCGGTAAGGTATTTGCAGCCATATGTTCTATGGCCATCTCTTGGGGACCCCTGTCCCTTTAACTCTGCCACGTGGCACATACAGTTCGCTTTTAAGAGAGTTATGACTATTTCACTGAATAGGCATTTAGGATGTGCTCTTGTTTCTGTCCACTACATAAAGTAATTACGGTTACTCCCTGATTACTGATTTGGTTGTAACCATAAGTAGAAGAATGTGATATATTCACTTGCAAATAATGAACATATTGAGCAAAGATGTGAAATTTGGGTCTGATATCATTGATCAGGATGGTCCAGGTAGTAATGGACAGATTGAGGATGCGATCACAAATATCATGGGAAGAACTGGAACTGACACTCTTTACTCGTGCTAGCCTAAAGGTTCATGAGTATAGTGAATTTCATACAATTGGCCCCAATCCTTACAATCACTGGGATAATCTCAACTATACCTGACAGTATATCGAGACAATTACCACCACTAGGGAACTGGGTTACGTTGCCCTGGTCTCACCATTATACTTATCCAGACAGTATGAAGGGTACTGACCTCTCACTCGATTCTGACTACTGTGTGCCTGAATATCTGAGTGCCTTATATTTCCCCTAACTGAAATGTGAGCCCTGTTCTTACGTTCAAGTTTTGCTATAATCTAGTCCTCCCCACCTAGCTTTTGATAGCAGCCTTTTCTTCTGTACTTGGACACTGCTTCCTCTACTTTTATAACTGCTAGTTACGGACCTGAATCCACTCACACATCTCTAGAAAAATAGATAATCGGCTCTTCCTCTCATAACCCGTGTATAACTTGTACTCAGAAACAGCTGCCCTATCCGCTGGAGTAGCTTGTGTATTTGGAAGCCAGCCCAGTTTAGATTAGAAACCTCTAAGCTATCTCAGGCGTTGATTTAAACTTCTGGACACCTGCCTTGTAGCAAAACTTACAGACAAAATAATTCTTCTCCTGGTCTTACAAATAGACTGAAAAAAAAAAAGTAAAGAAAAATACAACTATCACTATGAAAATTTTAAACATACCCCAAATAAGGGGCGTGGCATAATAATCTCTATGTAGCTATTACTCAGCTCCAACACTTGTCCAGTGTGATGGCTCATTTTTGGTGCCAACTTGATGAAGCTTAGAGAGACCCAAGTAGGTGGTAAAACATTATTTCTGGGTGTGTCTGTGATGCTGATTTTGCAAGATGAGCATTTGAGTCAACAGACTGAGTCAAGAAGATCACCCTCACCAAAGTGGGTGGGCATCATCCAATCCCTAGAGGGCCTGAATGGGACAAAAGGCAGAGGACGGAAGAATTTGCTCTCTGCTTGACTGGGAAGTCCATCTTCTTCCAGTCTCAGATATCAGCACTTTTGGCTCTTGGGCCTTCGGACTCAGATTATAGATTACACTATCAGCCCCCTTGGTGCTCAGGCCTTTGGATGCAAGCTAAATGACACCATAAGCTTTCCCGGTTCTCCAGCTTGCAGGGGGCAGATGGCAGGACTTCCTGGTCCATAATCACGTGAGCTAGTTCCTATAATAAATCTCTTCTTACATATGTATCTTTAATATCCCAAGAGTTCTGGCTCTTTGGAGGCCCCAGACTAACACATCCACTCATAATTAATCTTGTTTTGTCCATACCCACAACCATTCCTCTCTCTTCTGACCTCTGCAGTTGATTATTTTAAAGCAAATATCCCAAATACATATAGTTTCATTTTTATATACATTATTACATATTTCTTAATACAACTCTATTTTCTAACATCACTATATCGTTATCTCTCTAAAAATATTATCAGCTGTCCAGCCACTATTCAAATTTCCCAATCACACACCCACACTCCCATTAATTGTTTGAATCAGAGCGAAACATAATGCATGTTATAAATTGCAAAATTGAAATAGTCCCAAGAAAACTAAGTTTTTAGTAAATAACGAGAAGTACAAATAAAGGGCCTGAAAAAGGGGGGGGGGTTGTGTTACCTTTAACTGTATCATCTTTGTCCTGTGGTTGTGTGGATACAATTCAGCCAGAAATTTGCCCTTACCTTTAAAGAGACAGATCATGTGGACAATTCTATGTAACTCTTGGATTATCCAAATGCCTGCTTTTAATATAAGCAAAGTGGTTTGCCTGAAGTCCATCAGGAATAGAAGAGATTATTCATTCAGCAGGAAGAAGAAGGCTGTGGATCATATTAGCCATTTTATGACGTTGTGCAGGCACACAGTACCAACACACACACAAATGGATTGCACAGTGCTTTCCAAGACTTTGTTAAAATGATCCTCGAACTAGGATACCCTGATGGAGTAAAATTCCATAACCTCGGGGGAAAGAAAAAGCAAAGGGACTCACAGCCATAAGGTTGGCTGGACTCATTGTACCTGGATAAATGTATTTAAGCTTTCACCAGGCCTTTTCTGAGTTTTATTACTCTTTGCATTCTGACTACTAACCGAAAACAGGATTCCTTCAAATTCCTGGGCAGCTTGCCACTACTTTGGGCCAAGGGGCCAATAAAAATCATTAGCAATACATAAATTTTATCCAGTGGGCTTTCCTGAACATGTGCAAGTGTTCATAAGGTCTGAGCACTGAAATCCACATGTTCTGTCTCATGTGCTCCTCA
Source organism: Ursus arctos (assembly GCF_023065955.2). NCBI lineage: Eukaryota > Metazoa > Chordata > Mammalia > Carnivora > Ursidae > Ursus > Ursus arctos. The sequence goes on from NW_026622764.1 coordinate 6,843,450, forward strand.
TTTGCTTGCAATCGGTTATACTCAAGTCTGTTATGTGATTATATTGTAATTTATATCGAATGAGGATCAATATGCCATTCAAATACGCTAATAAAAACGGTGATCAGATAGACACTTTTGTTAATGAAAGACAGTAGATAAGACTGAACATGGTCCTAGGGTTTCAAGATCTGCAGCACACAACACGTATTCTCGATTTTATTTATTCATTTGCAGTTAGGCCAATATGAATATATTCATAAGGAAATATTAGAACGAAGTAAGCCTGTTCACGATTATCATGATGAGATGTATTAGCCACTTTATGAGACTGAAAATCTCTACCTTACAGTTTTTGCACTTAAAACTCAAAATTGACCATTGACGAGGTTGATTAAATAGCCATTTGTCCTTGTTTATATTTTATAAGTTTTTCATGACAGTGAAAACTATTTGCTATGAAAAAACGTATTTTTACTTCATGTCAGGTTAAAACACACACATAACCACACTTGAAAGAGTATGTGAAGTGTATTTACTCCAATGTTTAATTTACAAGTGCCAATATCGTAGAGAGTGCTGCACGACGTGCCATCTTGCAATTTCCAGGGACTATGAGCCCCTGCACCAGTACTACCCCCAGCACCTGCCTTGGGTGCGTTGGAAAAAAAACATGAAAGTAAGAAGTGAGACTTTAAGAATGGAGAACACAGGCTGGGTGATGATCAAGTATTAAGAAAACACACACACACACACACACACACACACACACACACAGATACTCCTTTTAGGTGTCATGCTAACAAAGTTGCCCTCTACCACATTAATTGGATTCCCAGTGATATGCTCCTTTTTGGTGAATAAACTTTATGACCTTGATCCCAGAAATCACAGTTTAAATTGAAATCCAAAATTTAAAAAATGAAAAAGAAATCAAAGGATACCTCCTCCTTAATTTAAACCAGAAGGTGGCCTACTTTAGACTGAAGTAATCTAGTGAGAAATATATTTTGGCAATAAACATCTACTTAAAAACATTTTACAACAAACTAACACCTCCTTGTACACTAATAAATTAAATACAAATTAAGGCCAAAGGATTTTTCTTTCTTTCTCTTTTTTTTTTTTTAGACTCCATAGGACATCAAGATCTTTTTCTTTATAAGGAGAGTTCAGAGAACCCAAAACGTGAGGAATATATTCTACACCCAGGCAGAATTTTATTAAGCTTGTTCTGAACAGATGGGTGCCTATTTTTAAGAGCTCTAGGAAAGGCAATGCCACGTGACTCCAAAGCCCATTCTGAGGGTCACCGCAGTCCTATGGCTCTTCAGCTACTTTCCACGTGTATACAAACATTTCTATTTCACCAGAGGATGCGATAAGAAACAAGTTTAAATAAATTAGACATTAGGACAAGAACATGGCAAGTTATTGTACTTTATTTTCAAAAAAAGAAAGATGAGATAGGAAATTAATATTTAACAGTTTCAAAATAAGCTTGTTATGCTTTTTCTCCCCAAAGAATTCAAAAGCCTTTTAAAATAATGCTTTTCTAACGTGTTGGCTTATTTATAACACAAAACATCTGTGAGAAAATTAATTTGTTTTTATTTGAATTTTAGAGCCGTTTCCTCGTAATGGGGCATAAGGACTCTTATTCTAAAGGGTCTTTTTCCAGCAACTTATGTGTATTTCCAAATAGTAAAAACAAACAATGCCAATAATAATGATAAGAATGCTATAGTGCCATCCATTCATTTTCTTGCCTTTTTCTTTCTAATTTTAAAAATCATACATAATCAACACCAGTAGAAATAGTCATGTGCATATATTTGAAACCTAGAGAGTGTTCATCTCAAACTACCTGGACATTTTGTCTTTCAATGTTGCACTTAAGAAAAATTATTCCATGAAATTGTTCTGTTTCTCAAACATCACGACGAAAAATCATTAGATATAGTGGATACCACTGTGTTTTGCCCTCATGCCCTCCTCAGAGCTGATGCTTCCAAAGCTCTTGTGCTTGGAATACGGCTTCCTGAGGACTCACAGCTCAGTCCTTCACTGGCAATTGCCCTTTGGCTGTAGGGAACTGCTGAGACCGGGGCAAGCCCTCTCTCACGGGTTGGCTCACACCCGGTGGCTGGCTGATATGGGATGTCCACATCCCACGCTCATGTCTCGTTGCCCGTAACTCTGATCAAGCATGCCAATTCTCGAGCTTATTATAGAATAGGAGGGGCTACCATTGCTTTCCCACGGTGGGTCAGCCTTTACCTCGTCCAACACAGCTGCTTTTCTTCCTCGCTTACCGGTGTAGCTCCTGAAACCATCCCCCAGGGAAACCTATGCACACCACTGTCCTTCTTAGGGTGTTGTTCTAGGAAATCAACTGAAGACACCATAAATAACACGATGGGACTATATTATTTAAAAAGCCGTTCAAGAAATTTCTGCACACATTCTGACAACCTGTGTTCTAAAGTGGTTTAGATGTCACCTAAAATGTAACTATTTACAGCTCTTGATGTACTAGAAAATCAAAAAGGAAATTTGGAACCTATGTGCAAAGTGCCCTAGATGTTGGGAATATGCCACGACATTTAGTCATTATTTATTTATCAAACATAGACTGTCTGCGTGTGCTATGTCCTGCAACCTGAGTGCTTGCAATCTGAGAAGGCAGAATACACACGTGAAAACAATTTCTTGTTTTTGCTAAAATATTGTGTTTCTATTACTCTCACCTCTTTTCTGCTTTTCTCTACTTTTTACTCATCACTCTATTACAGACTATCATTGTTATAACCCATCTCACCACTTTTTAAAAGAAATACATAGGTCATAAAAAAGGATTTAAATGGTGCTAAGAGTCTTCCAAGAGTTAAGGATCATGGCCTTTGGAGAAAGAACAGAGTTTAAGTTGACAGAAGCAGGAACTGCATTCCAGAAATAAAGGATCAGCATTGAAGAAGTATCACAAAGCAGGATATCTTCTTGGCACATTTGAAGTCATGCATAGTCCAATTTAGCCAGAGCTTATGCTATGGAGTTATAGGGGATGAGTCTGGAATGCTAACCAGTGCCAACTTGGCTATGAGTGCCAGGATAAGGAATTTAAGTTTGTTATGGAGAAGAGGGTTGAGTTAATAGGAATTGAAGCAGGACTGCTCTGAAGATTCTATTTTTTTTTTTTTTTGGAAGATTCTTGTTTTATTATTTTGACCATACCATACAACTCTTCTATAATACAAAAATTATTAAATCCAAAATAAAATGGATAGCCACTAAAATTTGCTATCAAACTTAATGAATGCACTCAGCCACATGTAGAGTAGGTGACATACCCACACAGAGAAAATAATTATTTAAGTGACTTCAAGAACCAAGTCAAAAGAGTCCATTCAGTTGGAAATACCATGAAGAACTCTTTTTTTCTTTCTAAATTATGTCTTTATTAGCTCTGAGAACTGTTAAAGAACTAGAGTCAATGACAGTCCGGCAGAAATGTGCACTCTGGGTATTCCCTACCAAAAAGAAAAGGAAAGGTGAACCCAGTCCGGGGCAGAAAATCTGTGTGATGCTTCCAGGAAATGTGCCAGAAAGCAAGAGAGCCCCCCCCCCGGACTTCAAATCTAACGAGGTCATGTCAAAGGACAGAGGATATCACGATGGGTTTCCAGCTAGCCAAAGATGAGCAATTTGAGCATCTAACCACAGCCACAGCTGCGATAACGCGGTGTCTATAATACCAATGAGTTCATAGTGGGGGTCAAAGAATTTACACTGTGACATAGTTTGCCAGGTATGTGGATGCACGTGGAACTGTGAGAAGTACCATTCTATATGGTTAATAAGGCTCATGATCTACAGCTTCAGTTTGCATTCCATCTTCCCTTTTGAGGCTGTACTACTAGCCGTTCTTGTTTTACTGTGGTGCTTGTTTTAGCATGCCCTTTCTCTCATGTGCCTCTGCAAGCAGAACGTGTGGTTGGTTCAGGTCTTCCTCAATTTTTTTTGCAATGAGGCCATCACAATTGGGTGGAACTTCCCTATATTCACCAGCTTGCCCTTAACGGTTTTGAGTGATGCTGTGATACCAATTCACATCATTTCCTTCCACACTGTAGATCCTTGTGCTCTGTTACCCACATCTTCTCCTCCTCCTTACATCTCTTAAGCCCTGGCCACCATCCTTTTGTTCCTTTCCCTGTAATATCCGCTATCTGGACAGGGAAGCTATTCCTGCAAATCTGTCCCTGTATTATTATGCCGCCTCTGGTTCCGTCGTCTTCTCGCATTTCTCCCCTCCCTGCTTTTTTCTGCTACTCCTATTTCAGTTTCTTGTTCTTTGCTTTAAAGCAAAGTATGTCACTAAATACAAAAACAAGGAATCTATTTTGCCACTTCTTTTCTTATATTTAATGGCATGTTTTACCCAGTTATGCAACCAGTGACATCTTAAAATGAAAGCAAGTTTTCTCTTTCATTGATTATATTAAAAATTTAAATGTCTTCCTGTTCTAACAGAAGTTTTTTTACATCCTCCATATGACTTCCAAATTTTCAGGATTGTGTGAAATTAGTTTTAGCTATGGCAATATGATGATAAGAAAAAGTGGTATTTTTCTCTTTAGAGTTGACAATTCTCAATTCCTTATATATCCTATCAAGTCTTCTGTATACTTCAACTTGCTGTGATTCTACTTCAGACAATTAACATGTATATTTCGGTATGCCTTCTTCTATGGTACATACTAACAGAGTGATTTTAGAGCACTTGACATTATCATTTGATTTTGCTTAGATTCAAACTTAAACTTGGATTTTTCTAAAAGACTGGTGAAATGTCCTCCCCAGTCATAAAATCCCCCAGCAGATTTCTAATCTTTCAAATGTCCATTCTGTATCATAAATTCAACTCTTGTACAGATATATTCACTTATTTTTCACTGGAAAGAGCCCTAAACCTTAGCACTAAAGAGATTTCTTTCATTTCTCTCTGAATCCTTGTATTTCAAAGTGAAATGCTCTTCTGCTTGAGTATGTCCTTCCACAGACTCAGAAGCTGTGACTTTGCCCTTCTCTGTCTCTGCTATTGCGCGTGGCCAGAATGGAAGGGCAAACCCCCAGAAGGCTGGAGGACAGGGAGACCTCAGCCGCCCTCAAGTCCCATCTGCTCACCGAACATGTGAGGAAAGTGTGGCCCAGAACACCTAAAGCCAAACAAAGCACACCTGTTTACCCAAACTGTTATTGTAATTCTCCTCCTCTGCCCCTCCTCCCACTCCCCTCCCTTTCTTACGTTGTTTCCTTTCTTCCTTTGTTTCTTTTTCTTTTTTTAAACTATAGTTTGTTTTAACCTTTGGTCACTATGATGAATTTATTCACTTACTTGCTCATAATGGAAGGTGAACGGAACACACTCTCTAGTGCTTCCTCTCATGCACATTATTCCTTCCTTGTATTTATGAGAAGTCTTTCAAGTATCCTTTTGAACTGCTTTCCTTTAACCTCTGTGCCCTTGAATTAAACTTCGTTTTTTCCCCGTGTCTCTTTTTGATTTATCTCCTCCGGTATTCAGCCTGTTGGGAAAGGAGGTTCTTCAGACGGTCCAGCTCTTCCCATCCACTTGGTTTCCCATCCACGCATTCCCTCTGATCTCCAGTCTGCACCTCCCACATCCGGGGACTGTAGACCGGAAGCGTCTCCTCTGACGCGTCCTAGTCGTTTCCTCCGAAACCTACCTCTCCGCCCTGCTGGACTCCTTATATGTGTGTTCTCCTCTTTCCTGTCTCACTTCTAGCCCAATCAATCTTTGTTTTATTTCTCCCCATTTCTTCCCACTTCTCCCACCCAACCTAGAATCTTCGTTGTATCAATTTAGGGGAGAGAATGTGACCATGTCCAGCTGTTTTGTTTTTTTTTCTTCAGACTTTCCTACCAAGTGCTTGAAGTTGGTGCAGCTGTTGAGCAGTTTGCACAGACGGTGTTCCTTTGCATAATAAAGGTCGCACGCATTTTATTGGAAAATATGCCATGTCCCTTTCCTCCACAGCAAGCACATATTTCCTGGCTGTGCAATGCTCCCAGGTGAGTTCCAAGGCCTTATACAAAGCGTGTCTTTAATTGTCTTTTTTTTTATAATGACAACCCTTCTTTGTTTCTATTGGAAAATACCTGGCAAATGGCTAATCCCTCCCTATCCTTGCTGCATTTCTGTTTCACACTTACGTTTCCTAATCCAAATCCCAAACCTGTCTGCTGCATTGGCTGGAAATATTGACACAGTGCAAGATCATCTTTGTTCCTATACACTCGCCATTTTATCCTGCTAATTGGAAGCAACACCATATACTTCCACCAGTGCCGTTACTCTTTTTCAGCCAACTTTAAGCTAACACAATAACTACAATGAATGCTAATGATAAAATATATTACTTATAATAAAATATGCTAACAATAAAAATACAGCAAAAAATATACACTGTATTTCCTATTCTATCTAGTTATCCTGTTGTAGTTGACTCTTGAGCTGTATTATGACTGTAAATAGTTTCAAGATAAAATATTCATACTTATGCTGTTCTGCTATTATTTTTACATTTTTTTTTAATTTCACCACTAATTTTTGCTCAACTGTGGCCAGTAGAAATGCTTATTGTTATCTTATTTTAGGTATTTAGATTACTATAATATTTTCTACACCAGATTTTCCTATTTTTTTCTTATTTCTGGTCTCTGAAACTACTGATCTTTTTACTGTCTCCATCATTTTACTTTTTCCATTATGTCACATATTCGGAGTCATACCATATGTAGCCTTTCACTTTGGCTTCATGCACTTAGTAATATGCATTTAAGCTTCTTCCATGTCTTCTCATGGCTTGATGGCTCCTGGCATTTTAGTGCTGAATAATATTCCATCTTCTGGATGTAGCACAGTTCATTTCTCCATTCACTTACTGACGGACATCCTGCTTGCTTCCAAGTTTGGACAATTATGAATAAAGCTGCTATAAACATTTATGTGCAGGTGTTTGTGTGGATATTTTGTGTATTTTCAACTCGGTTGGGCAAATACCAAAGAGCATGATGGCTGGATCATATGGTAAGAGCACGTCGAGTTTTGTACAAAACTCCCAAAATATCTCCTAATACCATTTTGCATTCTCGGGAGCAATGAATGAGAGTTCCTATTGCTCCACGTGCTTGCCAGCATTTGGTGTTATCAGCGTTCCGGATTTTGGCCATTCTAACAGATGTATAGTAGTCCTTCATAGTTGTTTTAATTTGAATTTCCCTGGTGACTTATGTCATGGAGCACCTTTTCATATCCTTATTTGCCATCTTTATCTCTTCTGTGGTGGGGTATCTGGAGCTTGGGTCCATTTTTAAAAATCTCATCATTTTTTATCATTGAGTTTTAAGTTATTTGTATATTTTGGATAGCAGTTCTTTAGAGTCTTTTGCAAATATTTTCTCTCAGCCAGTGGTTTATCTTTTCATTCGTTGAAGTCTTTTACAGAGCATAATTTTTAATTTAATGAAGTCCAACTCATCAATTAATCTTTTTTTCATGAATTGTGACTTTGTTGTTGTATCTAAAAATTCATTGTCATACCCAAGGTCATTTGGGTTTCCTCCTATGTTATATCCTAGTAATTTCATAATCTTCCATTTTCTATTTAGGTCTGTGATCCATTTTGAGTTAATTTTTGTGAAGGGTAGAGGTATGTGTCTACTTTTTTGTTTGTTTGTTTGCACGTGGACGTCCAATTGTTACAGCACCATTTGTTGAAAAGACTGTATTTTCTCCATTGTATTGCCTTTGCTACTTTGTCAAAGGTCAGTTGAGTACATTTATGGAGGTCAAGTTCCAGGCTCTTTATTCTGTTCCTTTGATCTGTCAATTCTTTCACCAGTACTGCATTGTCTTTATTACTGTGGCTTTGAAGTAGTAAGTCATGAAGTAGGGTATCAGTTCTCCAACTTTGTTCTACTCCTTCAATATTGTGTTGGCTATTGTTTTTTTATTTAATTTTATTTAATTTTTGCCCCCTCCATCTAAACATTGGAATCACTTTGCTGATAACTGCAAAATAATTGGTTGGGACTTTTATGCATTTATTTTTTTATTTCATTTATCAGCGTTTTGTAGTTTTCCTCATACAGATGTTATACATATTTTGTTAGATTTATATGTACCAGTCTTTGTTTGTTTGTTTGGAAAGGTGCTAATGTAAATGAAATTATAACCAGTCAAAAAAGGTCACACTGGATGGTTGTAAAGATATAAAAAAAGGAAAGCAGGATATACAGAGTGATATTCATACCAAAAAGAAGAAGAAAAAAAAAAAGATTTAGAGTACAAGAAGCATTATTGTATATTTTTCTGGTCATACATATGAATTGAAATCTTACATAAATGTAGTCCTTTCTGCGATTATAAGTATATTTTATGTAGACCTATAGTTGCAACCTGATGTATAACTTCACCTATTATTGAGAATTAGGATGGTCTATTGTATAGTCTATTTCTGAGAAATTTGGAAAATTAACTACTAAATTACACGCTAAAACACCTAGTCACTATGTAAAAAATGTTGCTTTATATACTTGGTAGAAAAATTCTGCAAAAGAAATTAGAAAATGTTAGATGCAGTATTTTCTTTACTATTAGTAAATTCTGTAAATATGGGTAGATCAGTTAATATTAACACTTTTATTTCTAAACTATAAAGTGAGAATTTCACACTAACTACAGATGACACAGTACATTGGAAAAAACTTCAGAAGTAGAAATAGTTTTGTATGTACAACACCATGCATTATTTTGAATCAGTTAAATGAATACCTCGATACTACCACTCAACAAGAAAATAAATTATTTGCCATGTAGAGGAAAAGGAATTATTGCTGTTTGGGAAATCTCTGAATAATACCAGTTAGTCTCTAAAGAGTAATAACTTCTGAATTGTCATTCTTGTAATGGTAAATAAACACATCTCAACTGCTTAAGTGCTAAGCACTATGAATTTTAAAAATTGTCAATGAGCCAGCAATATCATCTAAGGTGTTAAACCTTCTCTTTAGAATTGCCTTGGCTAATTCTTCAACTCACGGGCGAGGAGCACAAGATCAACCATGCTATACATTTGATCATTTTGTTATTGTTTGAAGGTAGAAACATCCTAAACCACTATATTATAAACTCTGTGAAGGATGTCTTCATATTTCCTCATATATCTCCATAGAATCCAGTACTGTATTTTGTCCACAAAGAAAGCTGTTAACTGATTGATCTTAAAATATTTAATTTGGGAAGAAGCAGTAACTAAGGTGCATACACAACAAGTTGGTTTTCATTTATTCATACAGACAAGTAAAAATGTTTCTATTTCTCCATATTTTTTCATGCATTGTACAGTTAAGCTACAAAAGAACATCAAAGAAAGGTTTAAATACATCTGTACCCTCAAGAGTACTGCAAGTCCTTTTGCTTTGGTCTTGATAAACTAGAAAACTGCTTAAAACAATTGTTCTTAAGAAGCACAATTGTGTATGTCCTACACTGGTATCCATATTAGAGTAGCATGTGGGGAAGGCTTAGCTACTTTTTAAAGATATCCCATAAATTCAGCAACATATGTGCACTGACTAAGCATTTCCTGTGCCCTCCGGATCCACTGTATGTCTGGTTGTCTGTTTCCTTTCTTCTCCTCTACATCCCCCGGCTACTATTCCAAAAACAGAAGGTGAGATCCATTGCCAAAGCATGTTATATAATTACTATACGCTTCATATCTTATGTCCTCTAACTCTTCTTGTTAGTTTTGTCAGTGGGTGTGAGGGATGGTGGTAGAGTTGAAGAGAAACTGGGATTACCAAGAAATCTAATAGAATAATAACCACATAAGGTCTTCCTCCTGCTTTCATCACCTAAATGCCCTTGTTTATGTTTCTTTGTCTCCTTCATCTTAGATAGCCCTCTGCCCACCTTGATGGTCTCCCCGGGGCTCACCTCAATCTGTTTTCCTCCATCTCCTGGCTGCCGGCCAGGTACTGAAACAGCAACTGGGCTATTTATAACTGATGGGCCTCAAAGGTGAGGGCTTCATATAGGGTAAGTACTCCTTTGTCTTGCTGTCACTGAGGCCACCATCCCAAAGGGCTCCAGGGCTATATTACTACACCTGACTTCTCATGAACTAAGTGTCAATATACGGTCAGGGCCTGAACCGCAGTAAATCATTTTATAGTCTCAAAACAGTCTGAGTTTGCCATGGTTCTTGATGGGATATTGTATATTAGGTATATTCACTATAGAAAGTGATGCTTGATCAACACTTGGGCTGGAATAACATAGAAATACACCCAACTCAAATGACTTTTGATCTGGATAGAGAAAAAAAAAAATACATGACATTACAAAATTCTTATTCGTCTGGATAAGTGAGGGCTAGGAGTATATACAATCATTTTATTCCAAAAATTTCTGAACAGAAGACCTGAATCACATACTTTAAGGAAATAGGGTCCTATTGAGCTGGTTAAAGGAAGTCCTAAAAATGGGAGGGCTATCTGGTTTAAAGACATCTGCTCTGAGCTTCCATGGTAACCTGTAAAGCATTTCACAATCTATTCTTAGCATTACTTTTCCTCCTTATCTGACTAGCGTTTCCTAAATTCATCTTGGCAGCCAACTGTTTTTGTAAATAAACGTTTATTGAAACATAGCCACACTCATGTGTTTTCTGATTGTGTATACCTCTCTTCCTGTTGGAAAGGTGGACTTGAGTAGTTACCAAAGAGGTGAATAATTGTCACAAAGAACAGAGAGCCCACAGTGCTTAAAATACTATCTAGATTTCTGTTTATCAACCTCTATTCTAGAATATTTATCTGCTCACCGTATGAATGAATTTGCAATCTGTTATGTCCAGTACAGAATTATTTTTAAGTCATTCATTCATATGTTCATTAGTTCAGATAGAATTCTCTGGAGTCAGATAACCCTTGCTTCAAATCAGAGCTCCACTACCATGCCAGCCTTTGGGAAAATTACAAAAACACACTACACTTTGATTTGTTCACCTATGAAATAAGCAGAATAATTGTGTCTGCTTCATTCACCCACTCCATCATTGGGAACTCATGAATGGATCAGTAGGCCTACAAAACTACCTTAAATTGGTGGAAATACTATTTCAGTTACTTCTAATCATGTGGCTTCACTGTCTCCCAGGTCCCTTCTTCTCATGCTTCTCCTTTCTGTTCTCAAAACATGCAAATTCCTGTAATCATGTCCAGAACATAGAATGTGCCTGGCCAAGAGTGAAGAGATGAATGACTGAGTGAATAGATGCCTCTTCTCCACTCTCCCCATGATGTTATGATGCCATATGCCCTTGGCTCAAATTGTAACATGAAAATCATGGATCCACTGGGACTGAAACGGAACAGTGCCTCAACTATAACCGATCTAATGTGATAGATGATTAGTAAACGATTCTTGAATGAATGCAATGAATTATAAGGTGAGACGCTACATTGTCCACAATAACATTGTCAAGGAGAGATCATGTAGACCCTGAAGTCCAAACCTACGTTTTTCAGGTTGGATATTGAAAAAACAAACAGAACATAGCCATGGTTGGTTTGCTAAATATATAACAGGGAGCAAAGAACAGATGAGTTACAGAGGTCACAAAGTTGGCACAGATATAATTTTACTCCAGTATGAAGAACATTTGTAGCTTGACAAATTTAACCAATGTCTCAAAAACTAGTAGGAGCTAATTCACTTTCAAAAAGCTGTAATCACCTCTGGATATTTGAGTATAATCAATAAAGTGTATGATTCCTAACTCAGATTGAACTAGGGTTTGGGCTTTGAGACTGATAACTTCCACCCTGGTTTAGCCTAACTTAAATCCCTATGCCTGGGGAAAGGTTCTGTTACTCCAAGAGAAGGAAGATTGGCAGGCCAGAATATGATATTAAGACACTGTCTAGGGGTTAAAAAGAGCTAAGCATGTATGTGTGGGTAGGTACAAAGTAATTATTGTGTCTATTCCTAAAATCACTGGGCTTATTTATCTTATTATTATTTAGTTTTATTGAAGAGAAACTAGGAGGGAATAAATTATGCTAAAGATGACCTAGTGGGATCTGTGAACCAAACATCACAGCAAAGCTTGGTGGTGAGAAGTACTTGCCCATTGTTTTCATTGACTGTGGTATATTTGTATCACAAGGAGAGCTGAATGCAACATCATTTGGCATAATTAGGAACCACAGCAGTGAGAAGAATGGGGGATGAAGTGGTCATAAGACACCTTTGGTCTCCCAGAAATAATGGGGAATGTCTGGTTGAGGGAAAGAAATTCAAATATGCAAATATTTCTTTATGAGTTAAAGAAAACCATGTGTTAATAATGTTAATATACCAAAATTGGTATACACAGTCTGGGGAGAACTGGGGATATTTAGGCTACACATAAAAAGGAAAGAACAAATAGCAATATCACCCTATTGTAGTTAGTGATGAAAGATTTGGATTTTTTGTATGTACACATTCAGTCCAGAAGTTTCAGAAAGAATAAGAACAGCAACTTACTCAAAAGAATCTAAAATAATAAGATACAATATAATTCTATTATTCCATTTGTATTGCTTTAATAGAATACTAACATGTCACTTTCTGATTTCAAATAATCCCTTTAACTCATACTAATATGATTAACTTATTACTAATATAAAAGAAATAAGACAATAAAAAGGAAATACTTAGGTCTAAGCACAGTCCAGTAGCTACTCAATTAATTCCTTTGTTTTTTGGAATTGATGAAATGTCTAGGAAACCCCGGAGGCAAGAAGCTAAAATCAAAGATTACTTTGTCAGGACCAAATTGTTCTTAAACCAATCCATTTTCCTAATACTTTCTAATAATACCACTTTAGAAGTGATTTTTTTCATGAAATAATTTCTATATGTGTAATTCATGCCCAGAGAGATTGGTTTCATGGTGACCCTACCCTGAGAAAGAACTGCAAATAATTTGAAAACTTAAAATACTAAGGAAGAAGAGAATTACAGAAATGACTTTTGAAATAGGCTACTTAGCGCCATTTATATTTTATTCATTTACTGGGAACTTAAAGTGTTTAGAGATCTTCAGCCCTTATATTCTCCTCCACACGTAGGTTAGTTATGGAAATTTTATCATTCTTCATACACTAAATGAGATCCTGATACTCTGGTTCTCACCAATTGCCATATCAAAGATTTAAAATGTCTAGTACCCATTTAGCCTGGGGGTAAAAGCTACTCTACCCTTCTAATTCTGTAATAATTTTGTAAGTTCTCTATAAACTTGTAAAAAATGTAGTTAAGATTTCCATGATCTAGTTGTTTCTCACCAAGTCATTAATCCGTACTATGCTTTTGACACTAAGGTCGGTTAAACTTCCTCTGTCCCTGTACTTTCAGTCCCTGCTCTTTACCAGAATCCTATCTGTCTTTTGGCAGTTCAAGTCTCACACCTCCAGGGGCATCTGATCATCTTGCCTCCCTCAGTAACAGCTGCAAATTTCTCAGTAGGTGCTGTGCCACCCAGCATTTCACAACACATTCGTATTTTATTGTGCTGTGCTTCTCCTTTGTTGTTTTTGTCATCCTGGCTAAATTATATGCTCCTTGTAGACAAAAATGATATCAGTAAGTACCCGACAAATATATTTTTATTTACAGATTCCATGATCTGTGAGCTTTGCAACACGGGAATCTCTTTGTGTCAACAATATTAAGTTTTAGAAAATAAGAAGTCTACCCGAAAATTGGAGAGAATTCCTGATTGGTGGTGCTCTGTTTACAATTATTAACAATGTTTAATTCTTGTTTACTATTCATGAAACAATGATTTTTTTGGCACACATTCTTGGATGTAATTGATTATCTACTTAATTTTATCTTTATGAAACTGAATATGAGTGCTTACATGTTTTTTGATGTGGTGGTGAGTTTCATGTAAACAGGACAGCCAATCACAAAAGAAAGTTACACAACACAGACAATTTAACACTCATTCAGTGAGAGAAAGTATTTTTATTATAAATGAGGGAAACCACACCTGTCATTATTTATTCTTTACCTTTCATTTGATCAGTTTCTGAGTTGCTGTTGTAGAATTAACACATTTACTCTTGAAATTTCCATGAAAAATAACAAGACTTGAACATTTCTTCCAAGTAAACAAAATGATTATTATTTTTTTAATCTCACCTTCTGTACAATATACAACATCAAATCATAAGATGTTAAGTCCTTTCTGGTTGTAATTTAGTTAAATTGGGAATTCTTGTCAATTCCCTCAGTGACTGATGTGCTAAGCTTTTCCCAGGCATTTTAGGGACACCATGGTACGTGGAGAGACTTAATGATTCTAGACGTTTTTAATGTTCTGTTTCAAGATGAGGTAAATATATCTCTTGAAGTCTCTTTGAAATAATTTTCAATGGCAGTGGAAGCAAACTCAATCATATTCAAACTGCCTCTTGATGAATTCTTCTGTTTAATATCCATTAATATAAATCTCAGGATGACAGACATGCACGTAGTAGGCAAGTTAAATTGAATAATGGTCATTCATTACTGCTAAGACCATTACATTTTTCTGTGACTCGTATTATCTTCAGAGCTTATCCTCTGAAAAATAATTTACATGAGCAACACTTGCTAATAATCATACCAATAATAATTAGCACTTTTGAAATTCAAAAGGTTGTCTTTGTTTTATGAATTCCTAAAAGTCACAATGCAGTTTTCTGCTGACAAAAGTTTGATGCACCCATTATCCTCCTTGCGCTTAAAAGTATTTGGCCCTGGTTACTTGGTTTATAAATTTCCACAATTATCCTGAAAACATCTCTTCCCTTATTTTGATGTAAAGGGAGAAGGAGGTGCTTTGGGCTTATTAACTCCAGTATCTGGAAAGTATGTGAAAGGATTATCTTTTGTAGAGCAAAACAGAAATTAAGGAACTGGAAAGAGAGAGCAGCAAAGAAAAATTCGAGAAGAAAGTCAGCAGGAAGTAGAAGAGCACAGAGACAGATCTGATGGAGCTGACGTCATAAATGAAAAAGGAAAACTGAAGGATTTTTCACAAAATATTTTCTAATATTTTGAAACTCATGTTTGCGTGTAACTGAAGTTTTTGACCATGGACCTGATGAGTGAAAGCTGTACCTTCTCATAGTTTACCTCACAATATTTAGTATTAAATTCTCGGAGTAGCTTTTACTCTGAATGCATAACAAATTAGGTTATCAGGTAGGTTCCTGAGTTTTTCTACTCAGAGCAGATTATGAATTAAACACTTAACTCTCTCTCAAACATACTCCACTTAGTCTCATGCTCATCAACCTGGAAAACAAAAAGGAAAACCCGAAAATATCCCTATTAAATTCTCTGTTGACTCAGCTACCGATCGATTATTTTGCAGCAACAGCTTTGCTTCTTAGAAGTGCAATTCACTTTTTGATACAGTGTTGCAAGCTTCCGACACATTTTCCTGCCTCAATTATGCCTTTGATTTTCCCCTCTCAGGATTTCTGTTGCTTTCTGCTCTTCCTCAGATGATCTCTAAACAAACACCTTTGACATTTTGCAAACACTCCTCCTCTAGCCAGCCCTTGCCTGGAGGCATAAAATCCTTATCTATTTGCAGATCTGCCAATTGCTGAGCTCCACAGTGAGTCACATAAATGCAGCTCCAGTTTTCTATGCAGGGGCAGAGGAAGGGATGGTGAGAAAAACAGACTGAAGATTCTAAGGAGCAAACAGCAAACATCCACAGGCACGTCCGATCCTCTCGTGCTTCGTGCTTCGTTCTGACCAATGACACACTGTTCCCGAAGGCAAAGAGACACGAAGCCAGATTTTTCGGACACACACTGTGATACTTCCGGCAAAACCATCACTGTTTAAATCATATATAATGATCTTTCTACAGAAGTTACAATGTCGTCTTTACTTAATGATGTCGAATAAGATCATCACTGAAAGTCTATCACGGTTACATCTTCAATGGTTGAAATTCTGATGCATTTGAAGCCAATGGTGGAAGAGTGATGGATGCGATTTGATTTACCTTGAATGCCTGAGCGACTCATTTTGCTCGGCTTATAAATGACAGCGTGAATATAAGAGTTCATTTTGATAATAAGAAAATTTAAAGTTTGGCTCAACAATCTGGAAGAACAAAATGAATCTTGACATGGGTCTAAAAATAAGAACATCTGTTTGCAGCAGGAAATAGTCATGATTTATGGTTCCAACATCACTGTGTGATATGTTGTTTCACTTTGTGGTAATTTACAGCATTTAATGTACTATATAAATCGACATAAACTGAGGTAATGCTCCCTCAAAATGCAATAAAAGGAACAAAAATGTAGAATGTAAATGTTTGGTTTCCTGTGTGAAAGTTTTGGTTTTACAGTGGAGATTCATGTGGGAAGAACAGAATGATTCCAAACCAAAATTGCCCCCTAGGCAGCTTTGAAGTTTTGCTGGTGTCAGCATCCCGTGCACACATGAAGTGCAGGACACTGGAGGGAGTCCTATGGGGGACCTCATGTGCCATCACCCTATTGATGAATTTTTATCTACAGTTTTACAAGCATGTCCTTCCTGCAAAGTTCTAAAGCCCACCCAAATGCCCCTGAGTCACACACATTTATCTTATTTCTTTGGCTGATAATACAACTTTGTATTTTTTTTTCAAGTCTAGTAAACGATTTTATATGAAATTGTCCCTGATCCTAAAAAGCGGTCTGCCTTTGAATGTATTTCAGAACTCTTACAAAGCTCTAAATCAATATCATTTTATTCAAAACACATTAAAACTGGAAAATTGTGCTATGCTACCATGAAACCGCATGGATACCTCTCCAACAAAGAATTCACAACCCTAAACATTTCACCTGTATCCCCCAGAGTCATATCTCTTACACCTGCTGAGTATAGCCTTGTTGGTAGGGACGGCAGGAGAGGCTGGGTCAGGGCAGAGGTGAAGATTTTGCAGGAAGAGAGTCAAAGAATCGTAAGGTACAAACTACAGTGCTTTCCACGGAGGACGAATTGATGGGTAGTTCCTGTAATGAACAATCAAGCTATTTGACCCTGGGGAAAAATTGCATAAATAGTAAAGTCATGTGAATATATAGACTAAGTTTTTTTGTTTTGATTTGTTTTGTTTTGAAGATTTTATGTCTTTGTCAGAGAGAGAGAAAGAAACAGAGCACAAACAGGGGGAGTAGCAGAGGGAGGAGAGGCTGAGCAGAGAGCCCCACGTGGGGCTAGATCCCAGGACCCTGGGATCATGACCTGAGCTGAGGGAAGATTCTTAACCGACGGAGCCACCCAGGCGCCCTATATAGGGTAAGTTTTGAGGGAACTAGAAAGTTTGAGAACTCAGTGTCTTTGCTGTATATAGGGGGAGATGGTCTGGATTCTCAGACCCTTGCCCTGTGTCTACCAGAAGTCACGAGGTTCAGCTCGGCCAGTAGTCTAGGAACCACGTGAGCGCAGTGACAGAGGGGGTGCCGAGCGCCACCTCCTTACGCTTGCATGCATGAAAATACCAAGTAGTTTAGTTAAAATATCACCTCTGGAGGAGGATTATCTAGAATTTTCTGAACTTGACGCCCTTACAGAATCACACCTGTGCCTTGCCACCATCCGTCTCCATTACACAGATGACAAAACCGAGGTGGAGAGAGGCTAATGAGTCTAAAAGCCAACAGCTACTGAATGGAAGTGTCAGGGTCTGAAATCGTATCTGACACATCCGGGGTCCACACGCTCCACTGCTCTACTTTTTCACCTCATCACCTAACGTCCATGGAGTTTCCTTATGTTTCCCTATTTAGAGAAACTCAAGATTTTCTCCAAAGATTTTATTTATTTATTTATTTATTTGAGAGAGAGAAAGAACCAGTGTGAGTGGGGGTAGGGGCAGAGAGAGAGAGAGAGAGAGGGAGAGAGAGAAATCCCAAGCAGACTCCTCACTGAGCGCAGAGCTCCATCTCACTACCAAAGATCATGACCTGAGCCAAAATCAAGAGTCTGGAACTTAACTGACTGAGCCACCCAGGTGCCCCTAACCTCAGGATTTAACTCATCATTCTACGCAGAGTGGGCCCGAAACTAGTGTTAACAGTATTAAGATAAATACTAAATAATATTAATAGATCTCTCAAACTTGCATCATCAAATCAATTATCTGAACAGAAGGAGAGAGGTTGTAGGACAAAACAGAGAGGCAAACCTTACTTTCACTTCTGACCATAGCTTACTTTCTATCCCCACTGGGCCTTTACGGTTGACATATCCCGTCAGAAACATACCTCTCTCTATCTACCAAAATAGGTTTTCTCCTATTTTAGGAGGTTTTAAGACACCGTTTTTTTAAACATACATTTTTTCCCCCATGGGCTTTATTTGTATAAAACCTTTCAAAACTAATCTTTAAACCTTTTACAATATTCCTTAATATACATTTGTATCTGTGAGTAGTTGTAATGCACACTTAATGTTTTGTAAAAATGCATATGTACACATATTGTTTATGGGTACTTAAGAGTGTAAGTTCCTTAAGGGACTTCTAACATGGCTTCGTTTTCTTTGATAATTCTTTTTGGATCTATTTAGCTATCAGTAGATTATTCTATAATACTAGCAGCATAATTACAAGTATTTTTTTATCATAATCTTTATGAATATAAATGTGAGAAACTAATTACTATTCCATGCTTTTCCTTCGTAGAGTTTCTTGCCTTGGATAAATGCTTAGCCAATAAAAGAATTACAAGTTTTAACTTGGTAGGAAATTAGTGCACTTTTTCATTTTTATCTTATTATTTCTTTTCTCAACAGGAGCTTGCAATACAAGTTCATTCAGACTACTATTTATTGCTTTTTCGTGAATGGAGTTTAACATTCTCCTAAGGGAAAGACAAAAATCACAATTTTATTTTCACCCGTTTTCTTCCCATTTACTCTCATAACTAAGTTTATGGTGATGATTTCATAGAAATGTGCATTTTCTGAGAATTTTACATTATCATATAAAAATTCATGTTGGACTTTTGTGGGTGTTTGGTTTGTTTTCTACTTTTTTTTTCTCTTCACATATTAACTGTCATTCTAAAATGACTATTCTTACTGAAGCCTAATGATACTGCCCTGATAGGCCACCAAATTATTTTTAGGTGTCCAAAAGAGTTTCCCATTATTTAAATGTACCTTTTTATGTTATTTTACTATTTCTATTTCCTTCAAATGCTGAAGAAGAATATTCTCAAACCATTTTAAGAACAATCACATATTTTAAAGGCATCCCAAAAAGTAAAGTGCTTAGGGCTACAGGGCACTAAATTTGACGTGAACATCTGTTTGGATTGTCATATGCACAGAACAGACTCATTCTCAGTATAATGCAAAATAGAAGAATAGCATTGCTCCTCAAAAGAAAACTCATTCTGTCATATTGATGTCTGCAGAGTATGCAGATTTACACCGGTGAAGTTAACTGCTAAAGGAACATTAAAAAGAAGGTATTTGGGAATCCTGGAATGTCAATTCAAAGGTCATTAGCAAAGTGCTTATTTCAGGCTGGAGACAATAGGATTGCACATTTAGAGATGAATTACTGAATTGAAGGGAATGTTGTCTTCAGTGGGCATCGGAATTAAAGTGTTAGATTTTAAGGCTCAGTTACACATGTAAGTGCTTAGATTTGGGATTCCTACAAATAATTTTGGGGAAGAGTGTTTTTAAATTAGTTAACCGATGGGCAAGGGACTCTCAAATTTTGAAAACATACTGTTCATATCTGGATTAGGAAAACCTATGATTAGGTTTCCTGTGGCAGGAGACTGCTGTTCACACTGACTGAGTCTATTTTGGTCCAGCATAAATAAGGGACGATCAATCTCCTTGAGTTTCCTGGTTTTGAATACAAATCATTAAGAGTCAGGGGGTAGGATCATGATGACCTTTTAACTCCAAAGAAGCATTGCAACTAAATGTTTAGAAGATGCAATTCACTCCCAGTAAAGTTGAAAGAGGATACATTAAGAGTCAGTTACAATAGCTCTGAAGTCTGCTTCCAATTGTCTACGTACTTTTTTTTTTTTTTTCTACTTCCAAACAGGTTCTATTTAAGAATGAAGCAACAGGAAAGTGCACAAAATGGGATCTTTTAGCTCAAATAATTATTTCAAACTGAACACAATTGCAGAACTACTACCCCAGCTCAAGTAATGGAACATGACCGGCACCCCAGAAGCCCCCTTGTGACCGTGATCCCCACCCATCTGTCACCACTTTCCAGGCTTCTATCAGGACAGACTGAATTTGTCTGGTTTTCAAATTCAGGTAAACAGGGTCATAAAGTAGGTAATCATTTGTGTTTGCATCTTTTCATCAATGTCATTTTATATAACAATAGTTCATTTACTTTCATGGCTGTACAATCCCATTTTCTAAACCGTACACTTGCTACTTATCGGCTCTACTCCTGATGGACTTTTGAGTTGTTTTATGTTAGTGTTTGGTTGTTACAAATAATGTTGCCAGGAATAGACTTTTGGATGCCTTGTATGTTATATGTATGTTGCATGTATGTTGCATTTGCTGTGTAGCTGCTCTGTCATGTCATGCATATTGTCAGTATTAGCAGCTATCAGCCCACATTATCCTGAGTTGTTATTCCAATTCCACTAGCAGTGCGAAGTTTTCCAGTTGCAGCATATTCGATGTTACCAGGTTTTTAAAATTTTGATACACCTTCTGATGCAAACACACATACACAATATTTTTCTGAGAGTAAACAGCAAAGTTGATAGCCTTTATCACTACATATTTTAGTATGTTTCTGTTAAAAACAAGGACATTCTCTTACAAAACCACAGAATGACTATACAAAAATGGGGAACTAATATTGACACATGCTATTATTTTTCTAGGAATCTGTCCACTTCACATGAATTTTCAAATTTATTTCTTTAAAGTTTGTCACAATATCATCTCATATATAGAATCTGTGATGCTGTTTTGTTTCCTATTTCTGATATTATTTATGCCATCTCTCCTATTAAACAGTATTTCCAATACTTTTTGATCTCTAATTGCAGACATTCTATCTAATAAAGGAAACTCCTTCAATTTTCTATTTAGCTATGATTACTTTTTTATCACAAATAGATTTGAATTCATACATTTTTCTTATTCTATTAAGTTTTTTAAATTGGCTTGTTTCTTCTATTTTCTTTGAGTAGGTTTGTTGTTCTATTTTTAACTTCTTGAAGTTAATTGATTTATTCTGTATTTTTTCTCAGTTATGTGCATTACTTGTTATACATTTTCTTTTAATGCCGTTTTCTTTGTGTGTGCCAAGTTTTGAAATCTAAGTTTTAAATAATATTTAATTCTAAATATTTTCAATTCCCATCATTCCATCTTTTCTTTCCTTTGTGGGTTGTTGAAAAGCATGGTATGTAATTTCCAAATAAGTGGGGATTTTTCAGCTATCTTTATGTTGTTTTTTCAAGCTTAATTGCATACTATTAATAGTGTATATTCTGTGAGATTTCAATTTTGTGGAATTTTATGACAATTTAATTTATGGTCTAGAATGGAGAGTTTCAACTATGGCACTATTGACATTTTAAATAAAATAGTTCTTTGCTGTGGGGTGGTCTTATTTAGTGGGATCCCTGCTCTCTACCCACTAGACACCAGTAGCACAATATTCTCCACCATTTCATGACAATCAAAATGTCTTTAGTCATTGACAAATGTCCCCTGATGGGGACAAAAATTGCCACTCCTTGAGGATCACAGGTTTAGAAAAGGGTCGTTTTTGTAAATATTCCATGTGGACTCAAAACCATTTCTACACATTTCCATTACTAGATTTATATACTATTGTTGGTCCATATTTTGATAATATGCATGTTTTAAAAAGCAATGCCTTATTTTTGTTTAAAATATTCAATATGCTTTTATATGTTTTACATGTTTTTCTCTTCCTTATATTCTTTAGCTCTGAGTTTCCATATTGGGTCATTTTGAAGAACATGTTTTTTTGTGTATCTTTTGGTATGGTTCTACTGGTGATGATTTCTCTCAGTTTTTGTTTGTATAGCTATTTCAAAGTAAATACCCACTACTGGAATTACTGGATCATATGGTAATTCTATTTTTACCTTTTTGAGGAACTCCATACTGTTTTTCACAGTGACTGCTCGAGTTTGCTTTCCCACCAACAGTTCAAGAGGATCCCTTTTTATCCATGTCCTCGCCAACATGTGTTTCTTGTGTTTTTGATTTTAGCCTTTCTGACAGGTGTGAGGTGAGGTACAGTTTTGATTTACATATCCCTGATGATGACCATCTTTTCATGTGTCTGTTGGCCATCTGTATGTCTTCTTTGGAAAAATGTCTGTTTATACCTTCTGCCCATTTTTAAATTAGATTATTTGTTTAAGTGTTGAGTCCTATCAGTTCCTTATGTATTTTGGATGTTAACCCTTTATCAGATATGTCATTTACAAATATCTTCTCCCATTCAGTAGGGTTGCCTTTTAGTTTTGTTGGCTGTTTCTTTTGCTGTGTAGAAGCTTTTTATTTTGATGAAGTCCCAATAGTTTATTTTTTTGTTTGTGTTCCTTGCCTCAGGAGACATATCTAGTAAGAAGCTGCTACAGCTGACGTCAGAAAGATTACTGTCTGTGCTCTCTTCAAAGATTTCTATGGTTTCAGATCTCACATTTAGGTCTTTAAACTATTTTGAATTTATTTTTTTGTATGGTGTATGAAAATGGTCAAGTTGTAGCTGACCAGTTTTCCCAATACCAATTGTTTAATTGACCATATAATTGCATATTTATTTTCAGGTTTTGTATTCTATTCTATTGATCTATGTGTCTGTTTTTGTTCTAGTACCATACTGTATTGATTACTACAGTTCTGTAGTATAACTTGAAATCTGGGATTGTGATACCTCCAGCTTTGCCTTTTCTTTACGCAATTGCTTTGGCTCTTCAGGGTCATTTGTGGTTCCCCATAAATTTTAGGATTGTTTGTTCTAGTTCTGTGAAAACTACTGTTAGTATTTTGCTAGAGATTGTATTAAATCTGTAGATTCCTTTGGGTAATATGGACGTTTTAAGAATATTTGTTTTTCTAAACCATGAACATGAAATGTCTTTTCATTTCTTTGTGTCATCTTCAATTTCTTTCATCAGTGTTTTATAGTTTTCAGAGTACAGATTTTTCACCTCTTCGGTTAGGTTTATTCTTACATATTTTATTATTTTTGATGCAACTGTAAATAAGATTATTTTCTTAAATGGGTATGGAATTCTAGGTTGATAGTTTTTTGTTGTGTTTTGTTTATTTGTTTGAAATACTTGGAAAATATAACTGTGTTATCTTGTAGCTTCCATTGTTTTAGTTTTGCTCTTACCATTTTCCTTTGAATGTAACACATCTTAATTTTATGAATTTTTTAAGGCTTTTGTCATAATCCCTGCTTTTTAGCGGTTTTACTATGATGTACCATATATGTGTGCCTGTGTGTATGTATATCTGCTTAGAGATCGTAGAGCTTTTAAGTAGCGTCCTAACAACTCTCATTAGTTCCGCAAATTTTGTATCATTGTTTTTGAAATATGCTCTCTTTTCTGTTCTTTTTTTCTTGTATTTAATAGCTCCAATGATATATATAATTAAGCTTTCTACCTGTATCCCTGTGTCTCTAAAATCTTTTTATACCTCCATGTTTTAATCTGTTCATTTTGGGGAGATAAATTCTTCAGATATTCTATCTAGTTTACTCATTCTCTCTTTAGTTGCATCTACTCTACTGTTATATGTATTTATTATGTTTTCTTTTCTTGTCTTTCTTTCTTTTTTAAACCTCGTGTTGAGCACTGACTTTTAATAGATCGCAACAAGGGAGTTGCTTTGCTACGTACAAAACCCCTACCGAGAAGTAGGTCATCTATGAATACTTTATCATATTTATTTTCAGTTGCACCTATTTTATAATTCCGGTGTATATTTTCCATGGTTCCTTTTTATTAATTTCTATTCCTCTGTGGAAATTGTTAATTTTTAATTAATTTGTTGAAAATGTTAGATAAAGTTGTTTTAATTTGAGTGTCATATGTGCATTATCTGCCTTTACTTACTCTGTTTTTTTCTCTTTAAAAAAAATTGTTTTTTCCTCTTTGCTTCCCTGGTAAAGTACATTGTTTTTTGTTGTTGTTTTTAAGATTTTATTTATTTATTTGACAGAGATAGACACAGCCAGCGAGAGAGGGAACACAAGCAGGGGCAGTGGGAGAGGAAGAAGCAGGCTCCCAGTGGAGCAGGGAGCCTGATGCGGGGCTCGATCCCAAGACCCTGGGATCACGCCCTGGGCCGGAGGCAGATGCTTAATGACTGCGCCACCCAAGCGCCCCAGTACATTGCTAATAAAAAACTGAGTAATAGTTTGGAAAAGGAAATGTTTTATTTTCTTTTGGAAAGATATTTTTTCCTGTTAGGAGCTGAGAGACTGTGTCAGTTATCTTATTTCAATATTATCTTATTTTAAGCAATAACATCTCAGTCATCAACGTAGCTGCTCTCTATCTTATTCCCCTTGCTATGATTGTAGAGCTTTTTTTAAAAATCACAGGCTAAATTTAGGTTGCTTTGCCAGACTGCCTCGAATTTTGGTGTATCCTGAACTTACATTTGTATCTTACAGTACTTGAGGATGTCAATACTCTACTTTTGTTTTTTTCAAGGTCTCTACAGTATCCCCCAGAATCACCAGGTTTCCCTCGAGGATTTAAACTTTCCAAATGCAGTTCAGTTATGTTGGATCTTGGAAGCTTCTCAAAATATTCCTACAGATTAAAAGAAAATTATCCAGTTTTTTTTTCTTATTTTTCTCAATTATCTGTTCTGCCATTTCCAGGAGTTGAGTTTCATTGCCTACTATCAAATGTGAAAGTATAAAATATGAAGAATAGTCTCCTTTTTTTTTTTAAACCTTCTAAGGATAAACAGCTCTAATCTACCATTAGTCATGAGAATAAAAGTCCCATTTACCAAAAAGAGAGCAGCAACTAATATGAGGGCACCTTCTCACACATACAATCTTCAAAGATACCCTTTCTTAGGTGGGCACTGAGGCAGCTTTGCTATTCTGCTGTCAAATCCAGCACATGTGTGAATTGTTCTAGAGGGCCTAACACTGAGCTGCAGCTAAAATTTTAAGCATTAAGTACATGAGAAATTAGAATCAACTTCAGTCATGAAGATAAGCTGGTGAGACACTTTAATGGATTGTTCTCATTTTACCTCCGTAATATTCCATGTGCTGTAGAGTCTTGACTGTGGGTTAGTGTCTTTTCTAGGGTCTAAAGTTTTCCCAGAAGAAATAGGAATTCTATTTTGATATACTATTAAATTGACAAGGTGAGTATTTACTTGCTTTTCCAAGAACATAATAACATTTGAAACTATTGACAACATTTCCTTGGTTGCCAAGGCAACATTCCAACACTAACTTGAGAATAGGCTTTTCGATATTACACAAAGGGAAAATACTTCGATTCTTTATTTAAAAAGAAGAAATTTATTAAGCATATGAAGAGAGGAACACCTATAAGTGCTGTTCATAGAGCAGACCACGGACATAAGAATGCACGATGAATCCGCTGCTACAAATTAAAAATGTTCCGTCCACAGTAGCTACTACTGTCACTTGGCCAATTAACATCAAGTTATACTTGTGTGTGTGTGTGTGTGTGTGTGTGTGTGTGTGTGTTAAAGAAAGTAGCAAAGAACAGGTGAAAAAATTTAAGAAAGGGCAAACTAATCATATACCTTTGAAAGTGGCATTTTCATATTTAAGCTCTTCTTAATGCTCAGATTGACTACACGATCCCTTTCAGAGCCATTCCCTAAACTTTTCCTTAATTGAATGATATAATTTTACACAATTATTCAGTTATGGTATTGTATTGTAGTTCTGAAAGAGGGCATAGATTTTACTCTTCCTCTTTCTACCAATATAAAGCTGAGACTTCTGCTATCAACAGTGCCGGGTGGCCCCTGCAGTGTAGGGTAACTGACCAGCTGCTAAGAAATTTCAGCAATTGCCATAACGCAGGAAGTTAACATATTTATCAGATACTTGAGATGAAAAAATGGTATTCATGGGGACTTTTTACCCTATGCCATCTGGTCCTGAGGTGCCTATTACATCTATTATCGACTCATTAAAGTCAATGAGGTGAATAACACAATTAAACTTGTTTACTTGTCATGTAACAGTCAGTTAACATTGAAATGTAACTTCCAGTTTCCGGTACCACTATGCAGCACAAACCCATCCCAACAACACTAAGTGATACCCAAAATTAATCTCAGATTAATATCTCTCAAAATTATAGTGCAATTTAAAAGTACATGAATATTTGAGGGTACTTTTTAACATGCAAATGCCATATAACAGTCACAATGAAGATTAGTCTTTATAATTAAAACAATAAAACAGAAATAAATGGCCAATGGGGACCAAATACAGGATACATATTCCTGCACTCCCCTAATCATTCAGCTGCAGATGGCTTGCACATTTGCAAATAGCTTGCAGAAAATATGGATCCATTTGTGTAGGCAGGGCAGCAAGAGGCAAAGCTATCAGAACTGAAAAGCTTATTTCTACAAAGCAGTTTAAGAATTCATTACTAGATAAGCTCTTAAATATGGACATACATGGTTGTGGCAAGATAAAAACATCATTCTTGCTATTTTAATTTACACCCAATATTCCATGATGAAAATAACGTAAAAATTATCTTTTGATTTAATATTGGACCTAAGAAAAACACTATAAAAAAAGGTTTAAGACTTTATAAATATTTATGTAGTTTTATAATAATAACACATTCCTCAAGTACTTCTAAGTGAGTTAACGCTTGAAATAAAACAAAATGTGCCTTTTTCACTTGTAAATACTTCTGTATATAAAGCGAGTTAACATCATTTGTTCATTATACATGTTGGAAATTCAGATAAATTAATGAAATCCCGGCTTTAAAACTAAGTCTTCCTGAATAACTGTTCAATGGCTTCAGAAATAGGCATGGGCTTCATCACTCATCATATAATCATGTATGTATTTGATCAATACATGTTTGGAGAAGAAAAAAGATATAGGGACAGAAAGAGAGAGGAGAGAGAGATTTTCAACTACAAGTGGGCATGCTGTTTTCTGAAAAACCCTTAAACTAAAATAATTTTAGATTATTTTTTCACCTTTATCTGTGTGCATACCCAGCAACTGATAAATACCACTCTTTGGGCTACAAGAACTCTTTACTCAGCTTAGAAATGAAGTCCTCTTTTGCTTTGTTTTGTTTGTTTTTAACCTAAGTAACTCAATTTGAATTCACACTGTAAATTCTACTTGGAAAGAAAAAGTGACCAAAATCATCCAGCCATTCATTCTCACCTCACTACATCATTATGACTGGAAGTTCACGCTCTTCACGGTACAGAAATAAGATAGAAAACCAGTGAATACAAATAAATATCCATTGCATCGATATGTGTGGAATGATGAAAAAAGCTACACTTGAGCAATTAAGTAATTGAAAATGGTCATTGCAATGAAATCCTCCTAATATATTTTAGGGACTTAGCACTTTAAAAACAATGGATTCGCTTCTTCATTCTAATCTAAATGAAGATATTTGCTGGGCTATGACAACTAAGTATAATAGGCTTTGAAATCCCATGCATTTCTATAATCATAGGTCTTACCTAATTAAATATATATATATTTTATATATATATTTTATATATATATATATTAAAAGAACCTAACTTTTTAGGGTCAAAGTAATCATTATTTTAGAATAGTGTGATGTATTGATTGCTCTTCAGAGTGTAAGGTTTCCATGTAGGTTTGAGAAAGAATTGTGATGTTTTCTAGTCATACATAGATAAGGGCAAAGGTTAACTGGTGTGCGTGTTGAGCTTATTGATAACTTTCAAGTAACAAAAGTCCTTTTCCATTAAATAGTGCATCTCCAACAGCACTTCAAAGAAAACATTATGTAACAATTAGATTGACTTCAATTTGGGTCAACCTCATGACTATCTAATCCATTTGAACATGCAATGTAGACATCAATCACCTAAAGAAAAAAATCCACTTGCTTTTTTATAAATGGAATTTAAACTATGTAAAAATATACATTGTCAAAAGTGCCATAAATTCTGGATGCTATTCAACAGGAAAAGACTTGAGAACACAATCCAGAAAAATACCCTTGTATCACATGGTGCTCTCCATACATGGTTTATGTAGGGAAAATAATTGTATGAAGCCAGGCTATTAATTGTTGGATCAGGTAACCTTCTTAAAAGGAAAATTGATCCTCAAACGGACACTTGGGATGGAATGATAGCAGCCGATCCATATGGACCAGGGTAAGTAAATACGGGAGTACGTATTTCATTTTGGGAAAATGGGGAAAGGAAGAAAATTTGAGAAAATGAAGAATCTCTTAATGCATCTTTAAAAATACATTTAATCAAGAGCAAAACTGACCTAACCATAAAAGAAAAAAGAAAAAAAACAGGCTGAAAGATACCTTAACTTTTAAAATACAGCATTTTAACTCTAAACTATTTTTTTCTTTTATAATACTAGCACTAATTTTACCTACTCTGAATATAACCCAGTGGAAAAAGCATTTTTATGGAACCAGTGATATATAAAATGCATGGTAATTTTTTTTACACCTCATGTAAGAAGTAAATTTACATCTCATGTGAAAAATAAATTTAAAATGATTACCGAGCACTTTTCAAATAAAGTACAATAAAATGCTTAATAATGTTGAGTAAGTAGTAATGGATTCAAATCTGGAAACATAAAACTAGACAAGTAACAGCATCCACAGTAATGGAAATTAATACTTTCGGAACTTTACATTAGGATGAGAAGGTCGAAAGCCCATGAGCGCTGTAAAAGGTGCTCTGAATTGTTCATGCTTTATGGCTCATCAAAAAGCTTCAGCACTTTCACTTACGGTGAGCATGTCACCAGCAACTTGCTCGTCCCTGTACCTGTGAGAGAGAGCTTGTTTGGACAAGTTTAGAACACGTCAAAAATGAACTTCCCAGCATTTTAGTTTATTTGGGGGGAAAGCAACACTTCCTGTTTTTTTTTTAATTTTTTTTTTTTAAATGTAAACACTTTAAAGGATTATCAAAAAGTCTCAATAGTCTTCATGGATATCAAATCACCCTGAAAGACTGGTGTTTTGATGATTTCAGTGTAAATGAATCAAAAACATATGGATTCTATTTCCGTCCAAATACACAAGGTTGTAAAAATCAAGGACAAAGTAGTTCCAAAAGGGGCACTCGGAGCTTTGACTTCAAGTGTTTGAAAGCAGTTCAAGATGTCCAATGAAACCGACCTGCAGACAGAACACACCGTTCAGACTATATTTTGTTGCAGGACAAGGATGGTTTCTACCGACAGGATGGGATTTTAGAGATTCTAACATGCCGTGATGAAATCAGATAGTGATTGAAAGATATTGTGAAAATTAATAGACATGGTGTAAAAGAATGTATCTACGGCTTGCCGCAAAAAGGGTGTTTTTAATTCACTGTCTTGGAATCAAGTTAGGAAGTAGTTAATTATGGTTTAATTGGAACCTTCTTACTAACTACATTTCAGATTATTTTACTGACGCCTCACCTTGAAAGGAACTCTCCTTGAGAAGATTCAAATATAAAAAAGAAATAGAAAATTGTTCTACCTTTGGCTGAAGGAATCAAGAACGAAGTCCACTTACCCCGTTCCCTCTTTTTTATTACACCTTTTTTGAGATTTAATTCATATACCATATAATTCACCCATTTTGTGTACAATTCCAATGGTCCTTAGTATATTCACAGTGTTGTGCAACTGTCACCACAATCAATTTTAGAACATTTTCATTACCCCACAAAGAACCCCCATTCTCATCAGTGGTCCCATTCATACCAACCACTCCCACGTCAACCCAAAGAGACTACAAATCTGTTTCCTGTCTCTATGGGTCTAACAATTCTGGACATTCCAAATCAATGAAATCATATAATACATGATGTTTCGTAACTGACTTCTTTCACTTAGGATAATTTTTTCAAGGTCTGTCCATGCTCTAGCATGTGTCAGTACTTTTCGGAATTGCCACATATGTCATTGCACTGAAATACCACATTAATTTATCTCATCGGTTGATGAACATTTGGGTCATTTGTACTTTTTGGCTGTTGTGGATAATGCTGTTATAATCATCCATTCACATGTGTTTGTGCCAAAATAAGTTTTCATTCCTCTTGGGAATAAAACTACAAGTGAAATTTCTGAATCACATGATTAGTCTATATTTAAACTTCTTGAGGAAGTACCAGACTGTATTCCAAAACAGCTGCACCATTTTACTTTCCCACTAGCCATGTGGGAGGGATCTAATTTCTCACTTCCTCACCAATACTTACCTTTTTAATGTTAGCCATCCTAGCACCTGTGATGGAGTACCTCATTGTGGTTTTGACTTACATTTCCCTTGGTTACAAGATAGACTCGTCCCTGGGCTCTAGATATTTATGTTCTAGTGGAGTAAGCTAGATGACACAACACACGATAGTAAATAAAACATTATTTCAGACAGTCAGTGGGACAGTGAAAAATGCGTGAAATACAATAATGTCATACTTGACCAGAAGGAAGGAGACTATTTTTAGACATCTGGAGGAGGGGCCTCTTGGTTAGGAGGTTTTGAGTTGAGTAACTTAAGTAAGGAGGATGAAAGAAAGCCCCTTATGATGAATTCAACAGAGCTATTGTTTCAGAGGGAGAGGCTAGCAAGTGCAAAGTCCTGTGGCAGAAATGAATTTGGCACTTTCTAGGAGCCTAAAGCAGCCTAAAGCGGCCGAGACATAGAAAGTGAGGAGAGGAGATGTGTGTTGTGTGACTAAATGAGGAATTCACGTAAAATGCTTAGAACAATGCCTAACACATATCAAAAGCTTAATAAATTCTGGTTATTATTGTTGCTATTATTTTATTACTGTTATATGTGTGAGTCAGGAAGTATAAAGATAAGATTTATTGAAAGAGAGATACAATTTTTGTGAATAAAATATTCTGTAGCTTTATTATCACTTTTAAAATTATTAATTTAGGGGCACCTGGGTGGCGCAGTTTGTTAAGCATCCATTTCTTGGTTTCGGCTCAGGTCCTAATCTCAGGGTCCTGAGATCAAGCCCTGCATCCGGCTCCACGCTCAGCATAGAGTCTGCTTGAGGTTCTGTCTCCCTCTCCCTCTGCCCCTCCCACTCGGGCATGCTCGCTCTCTCTCCAAAATAAATAAATAAATATTTTTAAAAATTATGAATTTATTTTTGGATCAGGTGGCATAATGGAAAGACCAGAGGTTTGGAAGCCCTGTGTTAAAAATCTCAAGTCTATCCCGTTTATAGCAAATACGCACAGAGTAGGATCAAGGGGAAAGTTTGAACGTTGAGTTAATCTGTTTTGGTTCAACTTGGCCACTCAAGGCATTTCCATTTCTCTCCACCAACAAGCCTCCAGATGTGCAGGGCACCACTGTGCTCTGTGTACTTTCCACGGTCCTGGATTTGAGAGGGAGGCTGCCCACACTGTGAGGCTGAAGTGAATGTTGAATCAGGCCATGTGGTGTAGGAGATGAGAGTCCTCCTCCTGCAGGACAATGACTGGCTGCATGGTGACTGCTGTTTAAGTGCACCCTCAGAGTTTAATTACAGCGATGGGCATGTCATAGGTGTCTGCTTGGCACAGGCGAACAGTGCTTATTTAAATTCCAACTGGTACTTCCCGATACTTACTTGGTACCTACCATGACTTCTAGCCCTGGTGGCAATAGTCTTTGCCCAGACCTGGTCTTCTTCCTACTATGGCCTCACTCTTTTCCCTGCTTACCGCCTCCAGCCTATGGAATGTTAAAAGAAAAAAAATAAATAATGTGGAGCATGTATCTGTCTAAAGCTTTTTTGGCTTATACTCAGACCTGGAATTATTAACTTAGAAGGAAAGAATGCATTGGTCCCTTTCTCTTGTTCCACCTGCCTGGCCAGTCGTTAGGCATCAGTCAATGGAGGTGATATTAGGAGAGGTCCCACAGTGCTTATTACTTTGATGGTACATCATGCCATCAGTTAACCTTTGCAATTCCTCCAGCTGAGATGAGAATGAAAGCACTCTCCTCCAAAGGACTGTGGTCATCAAAGGTGCATACCATCAACTATTCTATTGTGCAAGTTTTGATGCCTAAACCTCTGTCATTCCTTTAAGATAATGAAGTCTATGTTTATTCTATATTTTTATTTATATTTTGGTTTTATAGAGGAATGCCAAGATTCCATTTTAGGGCAACTTCCCTTCACCTATATGCCCTTGTGGGTGATGGCTCTGGCCAGATGCTGAGACTTCCTGCCCTGCCCTCTACCTCTTCCAGACATGTCAGCTTCTTTGCTCTTTCTCAAGCATCACCTCCCCTCAGTGCTTTGCATTTTCTGTTTCCTCTGCATGGAGGTTCTTCCAATTTTTTACCCTTTGGCTTGCTCTCTCATTGCTTACTGGTCTTGCCTCAACCTGGGTATGCCCTACACCCAGTAAATGTTTTCTTTCTCTTAACAGCACTTAATACCATCTGACAGAATATGGATCTGTTTCCCTCAGCTACAGGGAAAGCTCATGGAGGTAAGTAAGAACGTTTTTTCCTTTTCTGTCTTTCTTTCTTTTTTTCTTTCTTTTTCTTTCTTTCTTTCTTTCTTTCTTTCTTTCTTTCTTTCTTTCTTTCTTTCTTTCTTTTTCTTTCTTTCTTTCTTTCTTTTAACTGTCTTGCCTCACCAGTTACAAAAGTGCCTAACATAATGCAGACATTCAATAAATATTGGTTTAGAGTTTGTCCTGAAATCCTTCATTTATTATCAAAGAGTATTTGGAGATAAAGCAGAGATACAAGTTAAGGCAGAGAGAGTTAGAGAAATTGGCCTGAATTTATGCACTGTTTTTAAAAGATCAAAGTTGAATCTAGAGAAACACAGCAAGTGTAAAACCAAATTAAAGCATTTAGATTAGTAAGTGAAAAAGTATAGGTAAGAAAGGAAGTACATGGAGTTAGGTATTTATTTTGGATAAACCCTGATATAATGTAGGTCACTTTCAAAACACATGAAAGTCATGTAATTTCGTTTTCTGATAATGTTTTAATGATCCTCTTGGCATTCTGCCTTCTCTACCCAGATGACTGCAATAGTCTCGCGAGTCAGAGCTTTCTACCTGGCTACTATGTGTCTCTGATCAGAGTTTTCTTTCTTCTATTTTTCTCCCCAGAGAACCAGCTTGGGAGGGGTAGTGCTTGCAGAATAGAAATTGGCTAAAAATCATGGCACCAGATACACAAGGCTATTTTTTTTTTTCCTTTGGTGGGCAACTGAGGGTGTTACAAGATAATAAAGATTATTTTTATTTAAGGTGAGCTGTATCACTTAGCTCTCTCGAGTGAGAGACAGACAAGTGTATTGATAAAAATGTCTTCAAAATTACAGACCAGAGCTACTCTTCTCTCTGCATTATACATGAGCAAAAGGGAAGTAGACAGGGGGCCTAGTTAGGTTACAGTTTCTGAGCCAAAAGAAGAATGAAGGGCTGTGAAGACATTCTCAGCGCAGGCCAGTTGATCCAGGAAGTAATGGCAGCTTTCATGTTCAGCTCAGGATATTCAGATGATAAGAAATACCCACTTTGAGGAAGAGGGCTGAAAACACCAGTTGACTTGAATTTTAATTGGGTCTACATTTGAGAGGACATACAGGTCATGGAGAACCCGGTATTTGTCTCTTCAAGTCCTACCACTGCATTTCATTGCATGAAAATGATCAGAATAGAGTAATTCCCACCCACCCACCCCCCAAAGAAGCAAAAGCAAAATTAAACTAAAACAACAGACAGAAGGGAAGAAATAGTCTTCACTGGCTGAGCAATAATGCTCTAATCCCTTTTTCAAATTATTGATTTATTCTAGTAACAGACTCCCAAGAGAATTAGCAGACTCTCTGCAAGGTTAAATCCTTGCTACTCCAAAACTGGTCCTTGGTTGGTCCAGAATTATCAGCTGTTGCCTGGAATTCTTAGAAATGAAAAATCTCAGCCTACCCCAGACCTACAGAAGCAGAATCTGCAAGTCTAACAAGATCACCAGGTGATTCTTAACGCACATTAGCATTTGAGAAGGGCTTGGTGAAACTGTGTTCATTATTCAAATGCATTCAGGGATAAGGCAGGGAGTCTAAGCAGTAAAGTACAGCCTGGCATGAGGTAAAGTGAGTGGCCTCAGCTGAGACAAAGGACAGTGAGGGCATGGTACTCAAGAAATGTCAGTTTATTGTAAGGGAAAAGATCATACCCTGTCTGGGAAAGAAAAAAAAAATCTTCTGGCCATATTTTCCAACTCTTGGTTGAAACTGTGATTTAGCATGAGTTATAAGAAAATGCCATTTTAAGTAGATCAACACCAAAATGAAGCCAGCCTTAGTGACCTCGAATGGCCCTGGAGGTCAGGATATGTGGGAGCAGAGGGCGTTTCAAGACAGTGCCTTGGAACTTGAAAGATCAGCAGGAGCAACAGGTCTCCAGAATTAATAAGGGAGAAGAGCTTAGAAAGAGACAGTTGAAATACAACTTTGCAACTTTGCTTTCTTATCCAAACAGGAACCAGACACCCCTTGAAGAGAATAAGGAATGTGTCCCAGTGGCCCTTGTTTGGAAGTGGGTAGAACCAAGAGCGTCCACACTAGCTCTGCTTATCCTGCAGCTCCTGCTAGAACCCACAGTGGCCCTCATCTATTTTCCTCTGTTAGGTTAACGACTAAACCAATGCCATGTACCTTTGATTACATTATTCTGGGTGCTATAGCCTGCTACCTCTATTTCCACGATTTATTTTTGACCCGTGAAAGGGTACATGTCAACAGAATTTTCTTTCTTCATGAAAGTTATCTTGTCCTCATGCTATAACTTTGCTGTCATCACCATTACCACTTTTATGTATATCTATATTGCTTTTGTTTTCAATCCAATTTACGCAGATTGCTTTGAGTCTCGTTTGTATGACACACATTGTTGTCCTGCTAATCCAAATTCCGTATGTGATGATGTGATTTAGCTGAGAGCATTTTGTAGGTGATATTCTGCTTCATTCTGCATACCCTATATTTTCCCAGCATTATGGTATGTTATGCTAATTTTTGCCCTATATCCATTGGCTCCTATGTATAAAATTGCTTCTAGCTCCTCAACTGTTTGTTTGGTCTTGATAGACGAGTCGCTATTTATTCTGCCTGTCCCCTAAACTCAAATTCTCGGTCCACCTTACTAAGAACGAATCTAGACTCTTATCACAGCAACTGCAGTCTCTCATCCTATATTAACATTGGAACTGGATAGTTCTTTGTTGTGGGGCGGGGGGCTGTATTGTGAATTCCTGTTCAACAGCATCCCCCTGACACTATCTTCTAGATGACAGTAGCATCCAGCCTGTGGCAAACAAAAATGTCTCCACATATGGCCATATGCTCTGTAGGTCACAAAACCACTCCTAGTTGAGAACCACTTGTCTACTAAAATTTGTCTCCTAAAGTCACTACTCACCAGAAACAAGAGCCCATTTTTAGTTTTTCCTTTATTGCTGACAGCGGGAAGCTGCTGGCACATTCCTTCTTCCTACTTCTCCCAACACTCCTCTGACTTTCAATGTGTCCCTTCCCTTGTTTGCCTCTCATAGTGCACTCCCTGACTTCTCCTTTCTTCTCTCCCTACTTGGTACCATTGCCTCATGATAACAATTGCTCTTATGGCTTCCATTATGCCCCTTCGACATTCTGATGATTGCCATGTCTCCATTTCTAGTCCATGCACCTGCGCTGAGTTCCAGGCCTTCTGGACATCAATCCTGGAGTGCGCTGCCAGCATGAATGTTTAGTTTGTCCGCTGTGTATTCCTACCTTCCCCAATGTACTTGGTGTCCATCATGTATCTTCTTTGTCACTTCCTGTACCATGGCCCATCAAGTCTCCCTACCATCTCAAATTAAATTTATTAGCAAATCCTATTATTACAAACACATATATGTCTTCAATCTATCACCACAATATTTACCTAAAGCTAAAGAAACACCATGGCTTCCTCATCTCTTGTCCGCACGATTGCTACAACCTCATAAAAGGTCTTCTGGTCTAGACTTTGGTCCACCATACAAATTGCTGGCAAATTTACTGCCCTAGGAAATAAATCTGAACACATCATTCCATCGATTAAAAGACCTCTGCTATCACGTATCACTTTTTGAATAAAATTCATACACTTCAATATTGCATTTAAAGACCTTCATGATCTGACCCAACACCTCTCTTTTGTCATCTTCCTTGGCAACCACCATGCACCATGTGGCCATCTCCTTGTGTAAAGGCACTGACGATTTTGCTCTTCCCCCATCCTGAGTGGCTTGCCCCACTTCCTGGCTGACAATCTCTTACAGATTCTTCCTGAAGAAGCTCTAATACTCCTCTCTGAAAGGGACTACAAGACATAGGCAGAATTAGGCACCGTAATGCTACTGTCATTCATCACAGTGCACTGCAAGTGTTTCTTTAGAGGTTCATTTTCCTCTAAGGAGCCATCATATCATATGACATCTCATACATGGGAATTAAAATTGAAGTTCTGGAGAAATCGTTCCGGCAGGATTTGGTCTCTGCTGTTACAAGCACTTCTTTGGTGGCAGAGCCTAAGTCTAGAATGTTATACTGCATTTTCCCTCACTGATGTCACTTTTTGTTGGAAGCGTAGAATAATGTGTAGATCTGGTTGATGCCTAACACGATGATTATTTGTCAAAAAAAATCTAAATAACTTAAATGAAAGGGTTCAGTTGATTCAACTGTACATTTTATAATAAAATTAAGAAATGAAAGCAAAGTTCACAATATAGAGATATATTTAGGCAAATGAATGTTCATGTGTGTGCGCTGTGTGTGGAGGGAGAGAGGGAGACACAGAGAGAGGGGATGAAAGGGAAAAAAATGAAAAAGATCATGAGAGACAAAAAGAAAGATTGTCTAAGCTACATTATTAAAGTAGGTACATTTTTTTTTTTTAAAGATTTTATTTATTTATTTGACAGAGAGAGAGAGACAGCCAGCGAGAGAGGGAACACAGCAGGGGAGCTGGAGAGAAAGAAGCAGGCTCCCAGCAGAGGAGCCTGATGTGGGGCTCGATCCCATAACGCCGGGATCACGCCCTGAGCCGAAGGCAGACGCTCAACCGTTGTGCCACCCAGGCGCCCCAAAGTAGGTACATTTTTAAAAACAATTTTTCTTGGTCTTATATTATCCAAAGCATGGAAACATTAGAAAATTTCACTATGATTAAAAGAAAAGAGAATATTTTGCATGTAAATGAAATTGAAACTTTCATAGAGCAAACTTTCATTAGAGCAATATAGGCATATTGTTATATAACAGCTTTCATATTTTAATCATATTAACTGCCAATAAATTTCATATCTCTTAGAAATAGGAATGCAGAAATATATTTTGAAATGTAATAAAAAGGAAATGTATGTTTGTATTGGATTTTCCATTTTCAAATGCCAGGAGTCCTCATTAAAGATCTTACCAGCTGAGTATTTTCTTTGCATTTCGTTTAAATGCAAACAACTTTCTATAACCTGAGCCAATTAACTCCATCATCTTAGCGGTACCGAATTGTACTTCAGATTTCAGCTTTACTCATTCTGGGCTAAAGTCTTTGACTCATGGCTCAAAACTGATGCTATCTTGAAAATGAAAGACCAGTACTTTCTCCGCTAATCGTCTTCAAAATATCGACTCTGTGTCCATGAATGTCCATCAGTGCGAAGGGATAAATCAGCAAGGTTATCGCGACGGAGTCTGATCAGTGAACGCAGCCTCACTCGTTCCCAGGACCGAGCCTAATAACTGAGTCAATATGCTCAAATCCATCGTCCACGCGCAGCCATTTTATTAGAGAAAAGACATTTTGCCCATCCTTCCTAATTGTTTAAGTTCCAGTCTTACTGATCATTTACCACATTGCCTTGTAAATGGGAAATAAGACATTTGTTAGGGATTCTTTTGGGTACCTTTGATGGGAAAACCAAACAAACAAGGAAAGAAAGATATGAGGATCAACTGTAAATGCAAAAGACACGATCTTTTCAGGAAAAGTCAAGTTTTTTAAGACCAATGAGCATGATATGATCTTTAAGAGGCCTCCTGCTTAACCTACATAGCACCCATGGGCAGCACAATGCTCTTTGTCACCAAAAACAAAAACGTAAAGCCTCTTTTCCCATCTCCTATGTGGGAATTAAAATTGAAGTTCTAGAGAGATCTTTCCATCAGGACGTGGTCTCTGTTGTTACAAGCGCTTCTTCGGTGGCGGAGCCCAAGTCTAGAATGTTTTACTGCATTTTCCCTCACTGATGTCACTTTTTGTGGGAAGAATAGAATAATGTGCAGCTGCTGCTCCATCAGGTTGACTGGCAAGTGATTTCAGAGCTTCATCCTAATTAGATCAATAAAAGCTAATCCCTATGAGAGTATAAATAAGGCTTGCCAATTACACACTTAATTTAGAGAGAAGTAGTACTATTTTCAGTAAGTGGAACTATTATGACTGTTCCATTGCTCTTCTCCAACATTTATTCCCTTGGATCATTGAGCCGCAGATGTAACCTTAGAAATGTGACGAGGGCCGAGTATGATGGGTAGAAGGAGGAATCATTGGTTGAAACTTACAGCTGCTTTGAGGATTATGCATTGATTAAAGTAGAGAAAAAATTAGTTTTGCAAAAGGTCACATGATTGGAGAATAATTGCTCCTAAGCTCCTGTAAGTGGTAGAAACCCAAAGATAATTATAAGTGTCTATGTTAAAGTGACTTAAAATCATTCCACTTGACCGTATGTATAAAAGGTCAAGAAGTAACCCAGCACGACAATCTGCTAGCGGCGACCGTGTTATACAGGTAGTGCTCCGGTCAATTCTCCATCATCGCTAGTAATGAAACAGCCTTGGCCCTGAACTGCTTTCACTGTCTGCAGGGGGAATGTGTGTCCACTGCCAACAGAGTCACTTTCTATCGACTAGGAATTGATTTGGTCCTGTGCTTTATTCTCCATGCAGAATCACCCATTACAACACAGCTATTGCCATCAGGATGGATGCAAATTATCTATTCTTCCACAGTGGATGAGAACCAATGAAGAAAATTGAATTTTTTGGTTCTGACAAAATACACCAATTGGGGATTTTAATATTTGATTTACGGTTTTGCAGATTTATTTTATTTTAAAATTGATTTAGCTTTCCAGTTCATCGACCCTTCCTTTCAACATTTATTTTAAAGTAGAATGATTGAAGTACGTCTAATTCCTTAACATTGTATATGTGCGCCATACATGGGCACATTGGGTTTATAAAGATGCATGCATCCAGTACACTATTGAATAAAACGTCATTTAAAAAGCGGTTGGTGAGCCTATATTCTAATTAGAGTTATTTACAATAGTATTTATATTTAGTCAATAAAATATAAGTGTAACTTTTCACTATATGCGAGGCAATAATCATAATTTCTATTATATAGGTCTTAGGTGAGTATGCATCTGAGTTATAAAATGATCAGTGAGGAGTCATCACTATCTGCGGTTCTGCTGATGTGTATATCCAGTCCTGCAAGCAGAGACCTCTCTGTTCCTGCTCATCACAGTGCGGCTTCAGAGAAAGCTCCCCTCAGTGTACGGTCTGGGCAACATAACCAGCGTCTTTCAATTTAGGACAATAGGCAGCTGAGAGAGCACTTCGTCAATTTCACAGAAAAAGGTAATAAGACATTTATCTTTAATTCACATTTTATATAACTTTCATACCCAAGACAGTACATGCACTTTAGGGAAATATGTCAAACTTAAATATATCATCTGTCCTTGGAGAAATAAAAAGTATATGTATATATAATTAATTTATAATATATTTATATCTTGTCCAGGTAACGTGGAGAATAGATACCCAGATAATGTTTGGGATTCTATTTACCTCCCAGAGTTATGCAGAGAAATTCTGGCATTGGTGGTGTGTATAGGTTACTAATTTTAAGAAAGTCATACTCTTCTTCAGACAGAACAGAACTGGGGGTATGGTGACGGGATGTTCTCCCACCTCGAACAAGAACAGGGCTAAGCATGAGATCAAGGCTTCAGCCTTCCAGTCATGATCCCTGGGGAACTCCTTCACCTCGCTGAGCTCTCTATGTGACTCAGAGGGCTCTTGGTCTAACGATAAGTGGCCCTTCTCTCTTTTGGTGGGGACAGAAGCTACCATCCATGGAGGAAGAAAAACGAAGACAAAGGAAAGACAAGTTTATAGAAAGTCTCTGAAGTGATGTTGAACAGCTAAAGTTGAAAAACACAAAACCATAAAAACGAAACCCTTCTTTCCAAATAGATATCCAGCACAGTATTATCTTTTTTTGGAATCTATTACTCATTTATGATACCATATTTTCTCCCATTTCATGCATTCACATTTACAATAGGTGGGTGATGACGGATCATCCAGCTGGGGCCTGGGGGTTTGGCATGCTTAAACCCTCAGAGGACGCTTAACTGTCCTGGAGAAATGGTCATTTCATCATTTAATCAGATTCTTGGATGTAATTGCATTTTGGACATACATGCATTCACACACTTACACAACTGCATTTAAACTTCAAAGGGAAACGTTCTAAAGGGCATTTGTTTCTTATGGAAATAAAATAAGAATGAGCTGTATTCAAAGAGTGAGGAAAGCTATACACAGGAGACCTCTGTTTTATTGTGGTTTAGCTCATGGAGCAAATATGTTTAGTGGTTTCGGTCTACTTCCTTAGAAAAATGTCCACATTAAAAATGACCACCCAGGTTAGCAGAGTCTGGCATAATGCTAACATCCTAGAAAACAGGAGCCTCTACCCAGGGCCAATGTCCACTTCCAGCTCTTACTAAATTTCTTTTCCTCTGGGAAGAGATTTAAGTAGAATCAAGAGAAGTTATTCTATGGGTCTAACAAACTACAATAAATCATGCACTTTAAACCAATAACTACTAAATCAGAATAAGTTCTTTTTAACTATAAATGGACACCATCCACCATGGGATCAACCAAGAGTGAATTATTCCCCAGTTGGTGACAAAACGTATTCGGGTATCACAGAATTGTGACCTGGGATCCTGCCCAGTCTTACAGAGATTCAACATTACAAATGGGAAGGCTGTTGGGCTGTATGAAATTCTTTCCTAAAACAGTACCACATTGTCAAAAAGTTTTACAATTATTAATCCTTGCCACAATCCTATAAAATGGATTGTAAGCCTCATTCTTTTAGGTTCGCCCTACTCTCTACTTGGCAAATGACTGATTCCTGGACAAACTAGGCCACTACGAGTTAGAGGGAAGGCTTGTATAACCCTGCCCTAGACTGTGAGTTCTCTACAGAGTACAAGCTTGGGCTTCAGTGTCAAAGACCGTACATCTAGCAGGCACAATAGAATTAAGCATATAGCTTCCCTGAAACATCTCCAATAGTGATGTGGGGTGGGAGAAGAATCCTATGCAATGGGCAGAAAAATAAACATGAATGCCCAAAAGAAAGTGGATGTAATTGCTTTGCA
This sequence comes from Ursus arctos, assembly GCF_023065955.2. Taxonomy (NCBI): domain Eukaryota; kingdom Metazoa; phylum Chordata; class Mammalia; order Carnivora; family Ursidae; genus Ursus; species Ursus arctos. The sequence continues at coordinate 6,885,357 of NW_026622764.1, forward strand.
CTAGCATAAGCTTGTTTTGCATATGTTGAGTTGAAATTCTGAAACTATTAAACAACTATGTACATATATAAATATATATTCATATTTAGTAAATTTATATATGTAATATATTTATATATGTAATATATTTATATTTAGCATAATATATATTTCAGGATCTATATTATATATTTCATAATATACTTATAGATTCAGATATATATATATATAATTTAGCCTGTACGGTATCTGACCTCTATGATTGAGATTTATTTGAAATGTTCCAAAGTACATAAGATAAGGGTTAGTTTGGCTTTGAAGTAAAGTGGATTAGAACCACTGTTAGGTAAGTATAGGTGATGCCAGCATTATTTGTGGATTACTCCTATAGTACCTTAATACTTAATTCAACCTCATGTAGCCAATCCTTAGTTTATTTCTAATTAAATATTAGAAAAGTGTCATTTTCTAAAGATGCTCAATCTTTAGCAATTCTTGGATGATTCTTTTTCCAGAAACTTTCCAGACAAGCACAAGTTAAATACTTTTTCCATGCTGTAACAGCAAGACAAGAAGTCTATATTCTACCTGGATACAATGTAAATGACATTTTGGTGAAGAAAAAAAAAAGTAGAACTCGATTATCCAAAACAGAGTTACCTATAGGAAAATAAGGGCAAGAATGATGCCTTAATGCAGGGCAGCGCTGAAAGCAATCTTATGACAATTCTCAATTTTATATGAGTAAGTTTTAATTTGGAGTAAAGGATCCATTTTCTATTTTTGGAAAACCGCTGAGTGGAGAAAGATACATTTCATAATTTGCTTCTGTAAAAATCTGTAAGATGAAAGAAAGAAATATACATACATATGCATACATTTACAGATATTTGTACATAAAAAGTTTGCATGTGTTAGTAGAGAGTATTCATCCTAAACTCCAGTTAAACGCTAGTCTAGCAAAGTCTCAAATCAAGATAATTCAATGAAAACCAACATGAAAAATTCTTAAACACATAATGGAAAAGGGCACTGCACAGCTCCCTCTGACTATCCCGGAGTCTCTTACAACCAATTTGAAGGATTTCTGTTCCTCTTAATTGATTAAATATCCTCCCTCCACACTCATTCACCTTGGCACCAATTATAAGCTCCTGAATTTATGTCTTCAGTAAATTAACTAAAATAAAATTTTCTTTAAAGCAATAATGGTGGTAAAGAATCTGCTATATAGGCACAGAACATGATGACAGGACAAGTAAGAAATTATGAATTCCTTAAATAGATCCTGACTAATCTTCTAGACCCAGTATTTCACTGCAATGTGACGCATCAAAAGTAAATCAATAATTGATTTTGAATTGTTGAATTAACCGTGTTCATCTTGTGGTGGAATTCTTATTTTAGTTACAGATTTATCTTGTCAACTAAAGCCACTTGATGGTTGAGGTTTCCTTTAATCAGCTGGTCAATAACTTAATTGTTGCTGTATTTGACTCTCCAATAATCTATACAAAAGTGGCAAATGGTATTTATATATGCTTGCCATTAATCAATTATAGTAACTTGGAAAAAAATCACTTCACATTACAATGCAAATAGTTCTATAATTCAGTGATTAACATGACACATAAACTGTGATTTATTTTAGTAAAGACATCTTACTATTATTCCAGTTTTGCTAACAACAATTGGAAGGAAACACATCTTCCCTGCGAGTGATATTTTCAGTACTATTATCATCACAATTCTCTCCTAATTTTGGTTTTTGTTTCTCTTTGAGTTGAATAGAACAACTTCTGTCTCATTATGGTCTTTTCCGATTAAAATGAACTCATGTGGTTGGGCAAATATTTGCATTGTTATAATACTGGATTAATAACACTCACAGCGACAGCAATTAAATCTTTCCTCACCAACATTGAGGATGCCCAATTTTATCATGTCTGTGGGGAATACAATAAAAAAAAAGTTTTTTTTTCTTTGTATTTGCTGTGACTAGACTTCTTTTTATTACAGATATCTAACCCTGGTCTGATATTAGTTTCCATTAGAAATACTAAAAAGATTAACAATGGATCACATTGTATTCCATTTCTCTAGGGCAAAAAAGAGAAACCATGAATTTAGTAAATCTTATTAACAAATGTGGTTATTTTCTTTGACGATGAAAATTATAATTTTGTGTTACTCATTGCTCACCCAATAATTATTTATATAGTTTAGGAATCCATTATGGGAAAAAGAGTTGCACACATTGATCTAATAATGGAATAACATATGCGCGCCCCTATGCTCACACGCCTATATGCACATACACTCAATTCTTTGCTAGTTTCTGGGATGTATTTAATACAGCTAAACGCTGTTTGCTTCAACTAGATAACAAAATAGTCCTTCTCCGCAATGGAGTTACCAGGGGAATTATGTTAAAATGCAGACTCTGAGTTTGGAGGTTCTGGGTACAGCCAGATGGAGTGTATTTCCATTAAGCTCCAAATGATGGTGATTCCGTTGGCCTGGGACCACAATGTGAGTAGCAAAAACCTAGATGACACTTTTGGTCATTCCCAACATTTGGACTTAAGAATTTTCTCCACCAAAGACCAAAAGATTAGATAGTTGAATGGGGGTGGTAGGAAAATAAGGACACTTGAATCATATTTATCGGTTCTCTCACCAAATTGGTCTGCTTCCTTTGGAGCTGCTGTATTTTTTATGAGGTTTCATTAATCTAAGCTGGAAGGTTATTTTGCTGAACTCTGTTCAAGGAGGAGAAACCTGATAATAACACATTAACACTAATGAAGAGAAAGTACCCACCATATGTCTTCCATAATATTTGATCCTCTTAGGATACATGCAACCCTTCTGGAATTATTGGTTTATATCTTTAGTTTTAATTTTCTAGTACCTTTATATTTGATTATATTCCAGCTTCTACAACCGATGATTCATATGTTCTTAAATGAAACCCAATGCCGTACCCAAAAGTACTCCATGTGAAATCATGAGGATTATAAAAATAGCATAATTTTATTTTCCATGAATCTCATTTACACATCATTTATATGACTATTTAAAATGAACATCATAATGAAAGTGTTTTATAGCTATGTAGTGATACTGTATCATGTTTCTTTCATCTACAACTGGACGTTGTCTGTGCTTTTAAAAATCAAACATAGGAACTTCAGTCTTTCCTGTCCAAACCATTCATGGAACACAATTTCAGTTTGCTCTTCCATAACAAAATAAAATAAATAAATAAATAAATAAACAAAAAATAAAGCAAAAACAAAAGCAAGCAAACAAACTAAATGAGATCAGCTGTACTCCTCAGAGACCCCAGAGAGGGGCTATTTAAGAAAGTGAGAGTCAGAAAGAAAGAATATATTTATACTGACAAGTGTGTGTTTAACATTTTTGTGTTTTGTTTAGCATGGGTAGTTTTCATGAATTTTGAGTTTTTAAAGTGTTCATTAAAATATTATTTATCTTGATTACGGAGGGTTTTTGGGTGCCATCTTAAATTTTATCCGTGCTCCGGATCCAATGGCGTCCCAGTCACGAACATGGACACAATCTCTTAGCAAGTTTTTTATTATTAAAGATAATAAACACATTTCAAATGATTTATTCTCCATTATGAATGAAGAAATTAACTGGTTTTTAAGCCTCATGTACATTAAAAATTTCATTCTTTCCTATTCTTTTATGCTTATTTCTCTAGCCAGTTTATCTCCCCCATGTTATTTATGCAAACAAAAATTAAACAAAAAAATTTAAAAAATAAAAAAGATTTTTTTAATAATTTAATTTTTTTAAAAAATTAAACAAAATTAAACAAAAATTAAAAATAAATACGTTTTAGTGTTCCTCTATCCTTAGGCTTTATTTTCGAGCTCGTGTGTTGTGCTCCTTTCTACCCTAGCATTTAGCTCATATTCCTCCAGTCCCTCCATCTGTCAGAGCTCCTATCTAACACTTCACTGTATTGCCGAATCCTAGCCTGGAAGGTCTGGTCATAGCAGAGCTGGGGAGATTTCTGAAACCTATCTCTCCAAAATGTTGCTCTCAGAGAATAAAGCATACGATTATCTTCCAAGTTGTTTATCTCTTTAATGCACAGTGTTATTTTATCAATTCCACTTAATTTATTAGAAGTATGCTTCACAGTTTTGCCCTAATCCTCCTTTTTTTCAGCAGTCTTTTAAAATTGTTTTAATGCCTCCAATCTAAGGCATGAATCTCTACTGGGATGTCTCTGTGTTAGGTTTTTCTTTACCCCACGCTGCTTTACCCTTCTTTGCTTTCACATTTCCTGTCAACGCTTTTCACACTGATTCCCCTCTTTCCATTGTGTTACTGGCACAAGAGACCAACTTAGGGACACAATATTCCTTAGAAGGAATGTCAGGAAGAGAAGAATAAAACTAAATGAAATAGAAATCTTTTTCTAGTCCGTTGCTGCCTGACTTCATCTTAGAACCAAAACCAAACAATTCTCTTTGGTGCTTACGGGCCACCTAGGCTCCACCCTTAGTACTCACGAAGGCTCTGCTGCGGCCTCCTGTTTTCTACCTCATTGAATCAAACTCACAAAGCTTCAAGTTTATGATTTTCCATGAACTACTGGTCTTTTCATAATTTCCATTTGCCACACGATGACTTTTCGACTTCGGTATTACATGTCTGTCTGGATCCTGAATATTCTGGTACTTTTATTTGCCTTGGATGCATGTTATTTTAAAATTAAAACATCTTTTCACCTCCTTTTATGAGACACATCTCTTGCTACATCTGTCACCTACAAAATGTGGATGGAAAATTCTTTATCTATCTTGTAGACTCAATGTACCAAAAAAGGAAGGGGAAGAAGGAAGGAGGGGAGAGGAGGGAGGGGAGGAGAGGGGGGAGGAGAGGGAGGGCAATAAAAGAACACAAACAGAAGTACTTCTAGGTTGTTTGGGAGCAAAGTCATCAGAATTCAAAGAAATAGGACTGAGCCTCGATGCAAATTTGTCATAGCTGACAGTACTCAGTAAATCTGTGCTTCGATGTAAATTGTTGTTCAAAGCACACTCTGCCAGAGTTCAATAGTAGAACGTGGCCAAACTCCTCTCAGACAATATAAAAATTAAATAGTTCTTTTGTAGCCACTTGACATTTTCCTCTATGTTTGTAAGGAATTAAGAGAAGGTATGTGAAAAACCAGTAGTAAATACCAAAATCTTCATGACTAAACAAGCAGATTAACGATCAGAGGGAATAACACATTTCAGGATCCTTTTATCCCATCTACTATGTGCCTAAGTCTGTGAATTGTAGTAAGTGCTGGAATTGATCACAGCTGTAGAGCTTTCGTCACAGGCACATGGTACTTTGTTAGTGATGCAGACGGGGGTTCTTGGATAGTCTCTCCTGCTAAATAACCCTTATTCCATCTAATAAAAAAGAAGTCCAATATTCTCAGCATTTGAGCTCTATGCACATCACTAAATCTGATATTGTTGTTTTCACCCTTACATAATGCAGGGTATTCAAGTTTCCCTATCTGTATTTTATTCATTTTTACACATTTTCAGATTCAGAAAGTAAGGGTAAAAGGGTTACTTTACATCAAGGATTTTACTTTCCCTCCAATAAATTGCATTGTGTGTGTGCACACACATACTACCTTGTGTGGTGAAAAACTAGGTAAATAGTTCCTGAGATATAGTAAATATGTTTGTTGAAAAGTAAATATAATTGTAATAAATAATAATAACAAAGGGAGTATCTGGTACCCGTTAAACCCAATTACAATCTTTGGCAGGTTCCTATTTACAGCATGAAATAATTTAACGACCGACAGATATAAAATAGAGACTGCCTATATTTTTTCACATGTTCTTTGTTTCTGAAAGGACATTAAGAACTATGCTTACCACGCAGGGCATTTTCATTACATTTAACAACTTTTGATTTCCTTAACTTTTGGATAGGATTTCAAATGCCTTAAAAGTGGTAAAAAGAAGTCTATAGTAGTACCCAGAGTTTACTTCTGTATGTCATCTATTAAGAATTTATTGTTGATACATTCTATTTTGTCATAAATCTCTCTCACGGCCTCAATTAAACTAAATCTTCCTCCCTGAGAGGAATGATTTTCCCATTGAATGCTCCCATTAGGTTAGAACGAATGAAAGACTCCTGTCATTCAAGATCCACTATCAACTTACTGTAAGAGAGTACGTAAACACAGTATCAGATCCAATAATTCACTGGGAATACATTAGGGAAGTAACCTTTTCGGTTTAACAATTGGTAAGGTAGAATAAGACTATAATACCTATTTATTGGTGGTTTTGCTCTGTCAATTGCTATAACCCCTGATAAGCACTGACATAGTAATAGTGATGTAAGCACAACTTGCATAATCAATCAGTCCCCCATACAGGTACTTCAAGATTCAGAAAATAGCAGCAGAGGTTTGTTTCTCTCTCTCTTTTTTTAAACTGAGGACAAATCCATCTTCAGTCCAAATGAAAAGGTCAGTTTGCGTGGTGTTTGTTATACGAACTCAGGCCATTAGGTTCCTAGCGACCCAGAAGGAAGCTGGAGCTGCCGCACCCACTCAGTAAGCATGGCTGCCTCCTGGGAGCCCGCAGACCATTGTGCAACCCTTAAAGACCTTGTACTTACTGTTGGTCTTGTCGTTGTTGTGGCTGCTATTATTGCCACATTTACTTTGTACTGAAGACCTGGGACCAGAGAAGGAACTAAGTGCTTTGGTGTATGTGGCAGTCGGGGAAGGAGTATGGACAAGTCTGAAGAGTCTCTGGCCAAGGCTGAGAGCCATTTTCCAAGCATTTACCCTGGAAATGTTCTTTGTGCTGGAGGACAGTAAGTATGTGCATGTGAAGTGAGAAAACTGGGTGCAGCAGACTCAGAAAGAGTGGCAGCCACAGAACTGTCCAGGGGCCATGGAGGGGGCCCTTCAGAGGCAAGCATCAGGGAAGCAAGCAGCCAAGGCAGTGGTCAGCACAAACGCAAGCTGGCAGTTGGCGCTATGTCCTTCATGACAAACAAGCCCCTTTTGCCTGAATACATTTTGGGGATTTAAGGATAACTGTGAAAAATAAAAAGAAGCTTCAAAAGGGTAGTAATGCATTCGGGTGCTCTAACACCTTGCTACTAAAAATAATTCTGTGAGCCAGCAGCTCCAGCAGCACCAAGAAGCTTGTTAGAAATGAGAATCTCTGTCCTCCAGCCTCAAACCTGCTGAAACAGCATCTGTATGTTTCCCAGATCCCAAGGTTATTCATGTACATAGAAAACTTTGAAAAGCGTGACTCTAGCAATTAATTGGAAAAATAAGATATATATTTCCTGTACATGGAATCAGTAGAACAATACACATAAATTATTTTTCCATAAATGTGTGCTTATGATTAGATAAAATTAAAGTGAGTGTAGTCTCTGCCCTTTATTAAGCTAATATTTTGTTAAGAAGTGACAGCAGTGATTTATTAGCTTTTTGGTTATATTTGCAGAAGGTGATATTTTTCAAGTCTACTTAATTAAACAAATGCTACAAGTATATGCAAAATACATTCCTGCCCAAATGATAAAAACACTCTGTTTTCAAGGAGGAAGGTGAGTGTTATTCCCCGACTTCGAGTTTGCCAAAGAAGGAATTAATGACAGCGGTTCATAAGCCTTTGTCACAACAGGACTGAGTAGCAGAGGGGGACATGGTGTAGGGGTGAGCACAGGCCCGTCTCCCAAAGGCCCCGGAGGCTGCCTGAGGGCAAATCATCCATACAGAAACTTAGTCATGTTGTCTTCCTATATGAATTGAAACTTCAGAATCAAGCATCCATCGATCGGTCAAAAAAGCAAGATGATGACAACAATTATGATCCCACTTCAAAATCCAACTGATAAAAATAATATACAGAATGATCGGAATTGCTCTGAGGCATTCATCAGGGTATGCACATCACATTTCCATAGAGTGACAGATGGCTGTGAATTAATGAAAGGAAGACACCAAAAAACACTGAAATTATTTCAGAATGAGTTTCCCAAAATATGGCATATGGCTGGAAACAAATTCTATGTTATGCTTGTTAAATCCATTAGGTGAATTCTTGCTTCAGCCTGTTGTTTCTTTCTAGTCTTCTTTTCTCCCCCCCCCCCCTTTCCCCTCCTTGTCCTCACTCCCCTTCTCACCGCTCCCCTCTTTTCTTTGATTCATGGTGAGGTTTCTTAGTCCAGGATATAAAATGCCCGTAGTCAAGAGGTACTAAAAAGTATTTAATGATCAATCTGTACCCCAAAATACGGAGGCAAAGATGACCTGTTGCCTTCCACATGAAACCCAGCTTTTTCTTACTCCATTCTAAATGTCATAATAAGTATAAAAAACATTTTTGCTTTGCAGAAAAGGAATAATTCATCTGATATTCATCATTTTGGTCAACAAAAACAAGAACAACAACATAAAATATGCTTGCCAGGGAAGACTTAAAGAGGAATTTGACTTTCAATCCCAGAGATTTTCTCAGTTTTAGGAACCTTGTATCTTTAAGTTTTATTGCAAAAGGAGATAAACAGCTTGAAGCCAGAGCACCCGCTATCACAGTTATAAGAGAAAGGGCAATTAGATCCCAATATAAAGGTACTTTATGCATCCTAAATCTCCTTCTTAATTGTTTTAAAAATTGGACACTCCCCAAATCCAGAGTTTAGGGGGAAAAAAACCCCCTCATAAGATATGTATTTGCTCCAAACTTTTTACTACTCCTCTAATAAAGAGGATGTGAGCGTCAAGAAGAGTCCAAGCTATAGAATTAAGCAATATGGTAACTATTACTTTAGCTCCGAACCGTACTGCTCCATGTTCAATGAATTCCTCTTTGAAGCAAACTGTGCAAATTACCACAGGATTTCACTTGAAAGGAGGCAGTTGGGTTCTCCAGCCATATAATCCACAGTCTCGCTGGTTAATTGAGACTGGTAATTTTCACCCAGTCTTGAATTTCCTTGCATTGTCTTGTTATGAGTGCATACCTGAAAACATATCTGTGCTTTTCCTGTAAGCCATATTTAATTCTCTTCAATTTCCCTTGAACTGCAGAACTGTCTGAAGAGCACTGAGAATTACAATCTGTGAACTGAGTTATGAGCCCAAGAGAGAGAACTTTTGGATCAATCCCTTGTCTTTCAGACGATATAAGTAAGGGGCTTAGAAGAATCTATGGTATATAGTCATTGCTGAATAAGTGTTAGATATTATTATTAACCTGCTATTGCTATATTATTCTTAGAAATGTAGAAATCTAACTTCCATAATTACAAATATTCTAAAAATTTAGTATGAAGTTTATATAATGTCTACCAACCTGTCATCAAAATAGTCTTTGTGTTCAATACCTATTTGCCCTGATTCATATTTAAGATTATTTATTGTTTGTTCTAGAGTAGATATAGAGAGAAAACACTATTATCTTAGTCATAAATTATACTCTTGAAAAAATAATCACCATAATTATTGGCTTCAGAGTTACATTTTTGCAATTCCTCAATATAAATTCAAAGCTTAATTTAACTTGTCTAATCCTATTTGCTGTGTTCTCATAAAACATTTGTTTCCCTAATCAATATCTTCTTATGTTTTTTCAAAATGGTAAAAATATAGACATTTAATTACTCATCAAACACAGTCACAGTGCTAAACATTTCTATTACTGGGAATAAATAATAAACCTATATTATAACCATGTATTATAAGTGCTAATGTAGTTCTATTGTCCATAAGGGAAAACTGAGGCATAGAAACTTTCAGCAAAGCCAAGATGACACAGTTAAAGGTTGGAGAAGGGAATGAGGCGAGGGCATGGCCTCCGAGCTTCCCCACCCTCAATGCCCTCTGCAATCTCTTCTAACAAGGACAGAAAATTCCCTACCCAAACAGAGAATATGGATACTCTCATCCCATATTCCATTTTGCTATCATCTGCTATTATTTTTGTTTGATTTCCATAGATGGAGTATTTTAGTGACTCATAAAATTGTATGACATAGGGTCCTTATATTTCTTGCTAACCATTTTCTCTATAGATTGTCAATGGGGACATACTTTTTTCAATTCTCAAACACATTTCCATTTTTTTTTCCAGTACTGTCTTCAATTAATTCTTCAGGGGAATAGTTCTAATTTCTAAAAGTCATTTTGAAAATTATTTTTATTTTTTTATTTTTCTCATGTCATACGGTAATACTGTTTTTTGACAAACAATCAACTATTTCTTAGAAGTCATTGGTAAGAATATTTATTAGAATATTTCTCAGGACATACTTTGATAATCTTGTTTATCAACATAACAACAGATACATTGGTAATTTCTTATTTTGTTAATCAGACTTCCATGGCGTGGAATAAAGGGTGAATGACATGAAAGGAAATTGTTCTATTTCATACCTCTTACCTATGAAGCCATCTTAGCCCTTATAAAATCTTTCCAACAGAATGTTCCTTGTGTCTATCTTCTTTCGTTTCTTATGCAGCAAAATATTCACTTCCAGGGTTGGATCCACACAGAAGGAAAGAGTTATTCATGTATTCATTCATTCCTTCATTCTATATGAATTTATTGAATACCTATTCAGTCAGTTCAAAATATATATCTTTAACCTTAATCTTGAGCAGGACACCATGCCAGGCACAGAGAAGGATGGAGTGAAAATATAGGATTAGAAAGGAGCACAGTCTGATGTTTTCCACATTTCACCTTTACTCCCAAAGCCTCTATTTACCATTGATTTGTTCCGGATGTGACTTGATAGTCGTAGTCATTTCAGTACGCTATAGCCTCATGTGAAAAACAAGTATCTCCCCAAGTGTCTGACTTACTACCAAGAGGAGATATAATCAGCAAGGAAAATCGGAATCAATGTATGCGGCTTGCACGCGATGTTTGCTGAGAGTGTTGAAACATAAAATATATTCTACAAAAAAATATACGACAAGAACATATGCATTGGCTTTAGCAATCTGGGTTGTTTTGGATCTTATTTCGATCAAGGCTGCCTGTACTTCCTGATGACAACATTCTGCTCTCAGGTTGAATTCTCCCCCAGTCTAACAGCAAGTAATACCCTTCTAAAAGCCATGAATATACCTACTCCCTTGAATATCAATTACGTTAACACGGCAATCTTCCTAGTCTCCAGTTGCCCATGAAACAGAGCCTTGAAATTCCTCCAGAACATAGGTCACCTTCATGCCAGCAGCCTGCTCAGTCACCCGGATGGCTAGGTACTGAGAGGCGGGGCTTGCCAAGGGAAGAGTCACAGGAAAATAAAATGATGTCACCATCAGGATTCTTTTCTTTTCCCATTGTGCTGGCAAAATAGAAAAGATACATCTTCCCCCTGAATTTATATTCTTAAATACCTATCTCTCTCAGCCCAAGAAAAGCTGTGCTTTGTGCTTCACTGGACCTATCTTTCGTCTGTTTTGAAACATGTATTTTTTTTTCTTTTTTAATAAAAATCTGAGGTGATTTTATTTTCAAAAAAGGAAAGAAAAAGACTTATCTATCTATTTTATCTATCTATCTGGCCCCCTTCCTTGCTAAAGGTATTCACCAGACATCTGTTTTCACTTATACACTAAACACACACACACCCACACACACAACTTGTCTGAAATTTAATAAAAGATCTCCACATTCTCTCTGACTCGCCACATTGAAGATCATGTCTTCTCTGTGTGAGATGCCTTCAGATCATAATGGTCAATGACTAAAGACCATTTCTGGGAAGATTTTGAAAATATCAAGTTCTTAACACACACCATCTACACCAGGGACAGGCTGACTGTGACATACTAACGAAGAATCGGAATAGTTCTTCATTCAATTCCTTCTGTTTTTACATCTGTAGAAATAAACACCATAGTCTCTCAAAGTCACTCAGTGAAAAAGTCCGTGTGTCCTCTGCTTTATCTGCCAACATAAATAGAGGCACAGATTCCAAAATAATAACCACTTGGCCCCGAAAAAATATTTTTTAAAATTACACTGGAGAGAAATATGAGAAAAATACCTAGAATAGAAACAGAAACTTGAAGGATTCAAGGGATTAAAACAATACATTTTTCCTTCTTTACTTTAGTGAAATCAATACAATTGACTAGAGTAAGCCATTCAAAATGCAGGAGATTCTGCAATTTTTATGTGTTTCCTAAAACATAAAAGTGTTACTTTAGTGTTTGAAGGACTTTAGCTTTGGTTGCATTGCTGTCATTTAGAAACTGTGCTACTTGGGGACAAGTGAGTAGCATGTATTTAAACAATATACAACATATTTTTATATTTTATGTTTATTTTTATATTTATATATTTATACGATATTTATATATTTATTTATAAATATATTTATGTTGTATGTCTATGTCTTCATTTTCTCATTTACAAATGAAATATTAAAAGGACTACTATTTATATATCACTCTGAGAAAAACATAGACCTGCAAACATTTTGAGTTGATTAACATCACAGTGCCAAGTAGAGTGCCACTGAATGCTCTAGCATTTCAAGAAATATTGCATCTTAACTCCAGCCTGTTGCCTACAACATGACTGATGATTTATGTTCCTCTTCTGATTAGGACTTCCTCGAGGACGGGAGACTTCCATGTTCTCAGTACATAAGGCACTGTGCACTATGGTGTGTAAATGAAAATCGTAAATCAGTGATCAAGGTACTTAATGAGATATTATTATAGTACCTATCAAAAATTTGAATAGACAATGTGAAAAATTGAGAGGAGAATTTCTCCTTCTAAAATCCTGATTGGTTTAAGGTTGTAATGATGCCACTCTAATCTCAAGGCCAGAGAATTAATTTTGTGGGGTTTCGCGAAAGAAGACAAAAGTTGTTTCCGTTCAGCCTGTTCTAAAATAAGGAAAAAGAAATTTAAAAGATCTACAGTTTAACTTTTAGTTCATGAAAAGACATGCTGGAATTCAAAATACATTAAGGCTCTTTCCCCCCTAATATTCAAACTAATAAATAAAAATCAAGAATCTCAACAAATCCTGATTACATTTATGAACTTTAAAATCCAATTGTATTAATTTTTAAGCTGATGTATTTCCTTTTAAAAAATATTGTTGGGAAGTAGTCTCCGATATGCAGTCTCAATGTTTTCAAGGGCCCATTCCTATTTGAAATCTAAGCCTATGTTGATACCAGCAAAGACCGTGCCTGTAGACACAGCCTAACCCTGCGTTCAGATATGTGACTTTTATTTTCCTCCTTTTTTCTTGATTATTCCTGTATTTCTATTAATATTTTAAAGTCCCGTTACTCTTTCTCTCCATCTGATACATGAATAATTATTGATGCTGCCTCCAGGACACATGAGATACATAAACAGCATTTTCTTAAATATATTGACATTATAAGATTTATAACAGTATTTAGTGATTTGCCACTAACACAGAGCAGTTAATTTGGAAGGAACTGGATATATTTTAAGATTAGTATAAACTAAGTATAACACACAAAGCTGCTCTCTGCTTACTAATTAAATTTCTTACTGAATTCTTTAGTCTGGAAGCAATAGCTAAGACAGATGAGTAGGAGAATGTATTGCACAGATCCGTTTAGCTAGTATCTTAGATCAGAACGAAGGTCACCATAGGCTGATTCCTTACTGAAAAGCCCTCCTAGTAGCTTATCCAGTCCCTTCTTGGAGAACAAAAGGCCCATAGAATTATACTTCCCAGCGTCATACTGTTTTTTAAAATAATTTACATGTTTTGTATTTAAGCCTTGTTTTATAAAAGTATGTACAATTCCTCTTTATTCTGTGTTCAAATTTGGTTGGTATTACATGGACAGTTTTATTTTATTTATTTATTAGACAGAGACAGAGAGAGCCAACGAGAGAGGGAACACATGCAGGGGGAGTGGGAGAGGAAGAAGCAGGCTCCCAGCAGAGAAGCCTGATGTGGGACTTGATCCCGAAACACTGGGATCATGCCCTGAGCCAAAGGCAGACGCTTAACCGCTGTGCCACCCAGGCGCCCCACATGGACAGCTTTAAATACCGCAGACTTTGACTATGAGAAAGGCAAGCTTACTGCTTCCCTGAGATTATTTTTCCCATACGAGTAAACAAAAAATGGTAACTACAACATAAAAGGATATTAACCAGCGCCAATACGGGGCTCTGAAAACAAGCAAACTCTCTTCTCGTCTCTCAAAAGTAAATTAAATGTGGGGCAGAAAAAAACAGTAAAAATAAAGGGAAAGACTGCTAAAAGAGACAGAACATTTGTTCTTTGGCTTTATGTAGCATGACAGACAGGGTCTTCGATGATACAGACATTTTAAATGGAAACCCATACTGGATTTTTAAAAGGCAATGTTGTTTTAACAGATTTGCTTATGTACGTATTTATTTATTTATTTACTATCAGTCAACATTATAAATACTCCAAATACAAATTCTCTAAGAAGAGACAAGAACGACAGTTATATATATTTAAGAAACCCCTGCAAAATCATGTACCTTATGAAGCAAAGTGATTTCTAATCATCACATATTTAGGCTATGTATTTATTTAATTGTGACAAGCAAAATAACATTACATAAATTATATTCTATCTTCAGGCAAAACTCATTCCAATTAAGGGTAAGCATTTTGTAAGTGCTTAATATTTGTTATTACTTTAAAAACAGCTCTTGTAATACCATGAAGTTTCACCACAATGGCCCGTGTGGAACTATAACTCTTGTTGAAAACATTGTATTTTGCCTTTGGCAAAATCGTCTGCATTTGCTTTAACCGTAATAATTTATTATCTAGAGCTAATATCACTAGTGAACACAATGCCTAAAAATGTTTGCTACAAGCAAAGATTACAGGAAAGATTCTTTCAATGTATCAGCCATTTTCCTTTCTTCTGACACACAAAGGGATTAAATCCTTACATTGAAAAAAATCACATTTAGTTCTTTGAACATGACAAAAATATTTTTAGCTTGTTGTGTTTGTAATGAGTAATTTATAAATTTGATCACAGTTAAATACCTATTTTCTTCATTATCAGAGTACTTTGACTATTTGTTTTTGCTATTATCCACTCTTATCCTAATTGCATTATATCTTTGTTTCTAATTGAGCATACCGCTCTATTACAGAAACAAAGTTGTATAAAGAAAAAATGTCACAGGCAAACATGTATTTGCATATTTTCTTTTTTTATTTTAACAAAAAATGATCTTATCTTCTCAACTAACATTTTTTTTTTAAAGATATTATTTATTTATTTGACAGAGAGAGACAGCCAGCGAGAGAGGGAACACAAACAGGGGGAGCGGGAGAGGAAGAAGCAGGCTTCCAGCGGAGGAGCCTGATGTGGGGCTCGATCCCATAACGCCGGGATCACACCCTGAGCCGAAGGCAGACGCTTAACGACTGAGCCACTCAGGCGCCCCTCAACTAACATTTTTTATCATTGTATTGGGGCAACCATTCAAGTCTCTCACTACGTAGTTAATGATTCAGCTCATTTATTTAAACCTGTACTAAAATCAGTAACACTCTCCAGTTTCTACCACCTCCATGTTTCACTTTATTGGTTATCAAAAATAATACTGCAATAATCATTCTTTTATATACTCATATAAAATTGAGCCTATTTCTATAAGATGCACTTATAAACTAAGTTTTCTGATTCAAAGTATATGTGCATTTAAAAAAAAGAGTTTGTTTATTTATTTATTTATTTATTTATTTTAGAGAGAGGGGAGGGGCAGAGGAAAAGGGCAAAAATCTCAAGCAGACTCCCCCTGAGCACAGAGCCCTTAGTGGGGCTCAATCTCAGGACCCTGAGATCATGATCTAAGCTGAAACCAAGAGTGCCATGCTTAACCAACTGAGCCACCCAAGCGCCCCAAAGTTTCTGTGTATTTTTATTTTCTGGCAAATCATGTCATTTTATCTTCTACAAAAATCATACCTTTTAATATTCTCAAACCAGTGTATAAGAACACATTCCCCTTTATACGTCATACTATGGAATACTCAACAGAAAGGAAGAGGGGAGGGTCAGGGAAAGAGAGAGAAAGGATGCTGTCATCTTGACATCTCCAAGTTTTAGAAAAGGATGTGGTAATTTTTCTGAGAGTTTTGGGGTGGGAGGAAGTGGGCTGGGGCTGGGGGTGGTGCATATGGATAAATAACATTAGCAAGGGGTTCTACGTATAGATCATTATATCATGAAGAAAGTAGCATGATTTAATCAAATTTTTCCACTAAGTCCAAAAAAGATGAGGCAATTTATATCATATCATTATCCTATGTTATTTATCTTATTATTTTTTATGTATTCTGTCATATATAAGCATGACATCTCTCTGTTGAGAATCTGCTGTGATTCCCTACGACCTATAGAATCTAGCCCCAATCTTCTCAGCCCAACCATGTAAAAGTCATCCATTATTCAGTAACAACCTTCACTCCTTTGTCTCACTCTGGTCTGTCACTCACTCCCTTCATGGTATCATGTATTATGTCCCACATCTCTTGCCATTTTATGACTCCATGCTTTGAAGTCATCTCTTTAGTTTTCTCCTTTCACTTCTGATCCATGAGCAAATGCTGGGTGGTCCTAAATCACGCAATCTGAGCCCTTGCTTCTCCATGGAAAGAACAGGACTGCATCCTCATGGGGAGATCCCAGTGGAAACATGGCAGAAGATTTCTCGTTGGCTACTGTCATGGAAACATCACAACAGCATCCTTATTGGCTGTCAACAGTGAAGATATCAGGGTTGTTTCCTCATTGGCTATTCAGCTTCCATTTTCATCACTCTAGACTGAGTATTTCTTTATGAACCGAATCGCATCATGCCACTTCTCTGTTCAGTGAACTCCCAGAACTTTCCCTCTCAAAGACAAAGCTGAGGTCCAGGCGATGGATTGAAAGGACTTACCTGATTGATGCATTAACTCTTCTTGTCTCCTGCCTGCTTCCCCCTCACTTACCTTGCTCCAGCCCTACCGACCTCTCTATCCATCCCACAGGTCTCCTGCCCCCAAGCGCTTGCTTGTGCTTTCTTCTCTGTCTGGACCTTCTTCTCTAGATAAAGCTCCATGACTTCTCTCCTTTTCCTTCAAATGCCTGCTTGAATGTTACCTTACCTGCGATCATTTTATGTCGACCATCGTTCTGAAACTTCCTTACCTTTCTTAAGCTTTGTAAAACACTTTGCATTTTTTATACTTATCAATTCTTGGGTTTCTTTTGTTCTCTTCACCCTATTTGAATTTAAGCATTAGAAGATAGGGCTTTCTCCTTCTTTTCCTTCTTCTTTTTCTTCTTTTCCTTCTCTTTTTTTGTTTTCCTAGAAGCAATTTTCCCAGTCCCAAGAATAGAAAATTTTACCTACTTCATAATCAGTAAACATTTTGTGTGAATTTATGTAATGTTTCCACATCGTTGATATGTCCTGAGATGCCTATCTCTCGATTTTCATTCCTTCTACTTTCCTTTAGAAACCCAGTGCAAATACCATTTATTCCATTAAGGTCTTTTTAATTCCCTTGGTTCTAATTAAAGGTTCTCACTGAAAGGTTTCCCAGTATTTTAAATTCCGACGTTGAAATCTTTGACATTGTATCAAGCTTTCAAGTTACTAAGTACATAGCTCTCTCTCCTAGTAGAAGGTAAACTACTTTTAGTTATGATTGTATTGAGAGAGGCAGTCTGCCACCAGCCCTGAGGGTCCCCTCTATGTAGGTTTGCCAGATAAAATAAAGAATGCCCAGTTAAATTTGAATTTCAGATAAATAACAAATTCAATATTTGGAACACACTGATACTAAAATATTTATGCTGTTGAAATTCAATGTAAATTCTAGGTTATCTTTGGGTTTTATTTCTAACCTTGCTTATAGCATAAAGTTAAACATAATTTTTTCCAGAAACAAATATAGGCAATTCCTCACAATTGGTAGCCATCCATTTTAATTTCCTTCTAACATCTCATGCTGTGTCTCCTACAATCATTTATTTAGGCAAACTGGCGAGAGTCTGGCTGCTGCTTATTCATTTAGGATTTATCACAACCCTTCTCTACATCTTCCCCTTTCTCCAGCTCACATTCCCATTAAAATAAACCTATATATTTATTCTTGTTAAGATCAATTGGAGAATATGGCAATGACCTTTTATAGTGTAGCTGTGGCATTCATTACTCATATTTTTAAAATAGCTTCTTATCTTGGAGCCATTTTAGATTTACAGAAAGTTGTAAATATAGTTCATGGAATTCCCAGATACAAGTGACCAATTTCTCCTAATGTTATCATCTTCCATTACAATGATACATTTGTCAAAACTGAGAAATTAACATTGATAACGATAACACTGAATGCTAATTTTCAGATCTCCCCAGTTTTCCCACTAATGTCTATTTTTGTTGCAGGATCCCACATGACATTCTGTTATTATGTCTCCTTGGGCTTCTCTGGTCTGTGACAGACAGTTTCTTAGTCTTGTTTTTGGTGACCTTGAAGTTCTCAAAGGTACTAATCAGGTAGTCTGTAGAATGTGTCTCAATTTGTTTTTGGTTTTTTTCTTTTTTCTGGGAGGAAACTGGTAATTGTTGTTACTATGATGATACTGGAGATAAGGTTTTTAAAAGAAAATCACAAAGGTAAAATGCTTTTTTCACTACATTTTATCAGAGTACCCATAATATCAACATGATTTATGAACTAATTAACCTCGAGCACACGATTAAAGTGTATTTGCTAGTTTTCTCCACTACAATGTGCAATATTCCTTTCCACACAAGTTATTCACTTTTATTGCACGAACTACTAGTTTATGACCAATTTTTGATCGTATGTTTGGACAGATTGAATTTTCAAATTATATATATTGACGGTTATATATCTATCCTCCTAGAGATTGCTTAGCTCTAAAGTTCCTCTAGAATAAATAAATAAGACCAGCATTGAAGTCAGTTAGATTTTTAAAATATATAAGTCAAAAAACATCCAAAGTACAAATAAAGATGTTTTATTTACCTCTTTAAGGCTGATAGCAGAAAGACCAGAACGAAGGTATTTTCAAGTGGTCTACATATGACTACGCAATGTTATTAGATTGAAAGATTTGAGTGATAATTTAGAGCTAATAAATGGAATATAACAAGAATTAATGTTAATTTTATTACTTAATTTGTACCAGTTAGAGGTGTAATTCACATGCAGCCATAGGATCCAACCTATGGGCAACCATTTTAAGTTGGCTTTCCCAGAAACACACGCTGAGAGAAAGATTTCCATGTGAAAGATTTAATCAGAAGTATTCCAAGAAAAACTGATAAGGGAGAGAGGAAATGGGAATTTAAAAGGGAGGAGGCCAAAAAAGTTTGTCAAGAAAATGTGCCACAGAGAGTCATCTAGCTCAGTCCTGCTCACTAGTGTTGCAGGGCAGGGTCTGCTGGGGCACATGAAGAAGTTGGAGAAGCTTCCCCCTACTGTTGTCAGTCACTGTAAAGGGGAGTCCTGGGGACCATGTAAAATCCTCAGCAGCCCTTGCCATGCACAAAGGCAGAATGGTTCCAGAGTCAGAGAGCTGAACCCCAGCAAAGATACCAGGAGCCTGAGGTGAAAGGTGGTGCAGGAAGGGCAAAGGAGTCTGAAGGACGAGGACGGAGGCAGCGCACTGACAACATCCATGAGTAACAAAGCCCTTTGCCCTACTCTTTGGACGCGCTGGTGCTGGACGCAGCATCGTTGTGCCATAAGGACAGAGTCAGTGCTGAGCTGAGATAGCGTCTGATAGTCCAAAATGAAGGTGAGTCCAGAGTAACCTATTTTTTTTTTTTTTGGTGAGGGTGTTTTGTCATAAATTGTAGCACATGATAAAGACAGAAAGCAGGCATTTTCTACTTTTTCTTTCAAAGGTTCCCATTTAGTGAAGCTCCAGATAAAGAAATCCTAACGGAAACATAGTGTCTTTTCCAGACTTGCGCAAACCCCAAACAACAAGTGAATATCACACTCAATTGAATTATATTAGGGTGCAGTGATATTTATTTCAGTTTAATTACAGAAGTAGTGTTGAGCTGAGGTGCATTGTGCTTTACGGTTTGATGCTGGGGTCGTTAGGCTGCCTGTTAGTTTTGGTATATTTGCTTTCTTCGTGTGAGGCGGAAGCATCAGAGAGAAAAGCAAAAAATAATAATTTACCAGTAAGGAGTTTGGTCTTCAATATCTCCCCATTCTTAATGTATAAAATCATTCTTAACGTATAAACATCCACCCACACCCGGACGTCCGTCCTCTAGATAAACAAAATGAACAAACACATAAATAAATTCTCCAACTCAGAGAAAAGTTCCTTAACAACAGCAAAAACATCTTGCAAATGGATTTTTTTCTGTCCATATAGCATCTGTTCTGGAATCAAGGCTTTTATTAGTAAAGATGGAATTTTGTGTTTATTTAACACTTTTCACCGCCATGTTGCACATGATAGTCATTCGATAAACGGTTGTTAAATGAAATGTTTATCATTTTACTGCAAAACAGCATCAGTTACTTCATACCTATCAGAATGGGCAAATTCCAACCACTCGAAATACCAGATGCCGGAGAGCGTAAGGAGCAACAGGAACTCTCACTTACGGCTGGTGGAATGCAAAATGGTGCCGGCACATTGGGAGACGTTTGGCCATTTCTTACAAAACTCAACATACTCTTACTATACCACCCAGCAATCACACTCCCTGGTACCCAAATGAGTGGAAAGTTTGTGTTCCCACAGAAAACTGCACATATATATACATGTATATATGTATATATATGTATATATATGTATGTGTGTATATATATATATATGTATATATATATATGTATATATATATATACATATATATATATATATATATATATATATATATAGCAGCTTCATTCATGGATACCGAAACTAGAAGCCACTAAGGATCTTTCCATAGGTGAACAGATGAACTGTGGTCCAGCCACATGATGAAAAGTTATTCAACACTAAAAAGAAATGAACTATCAAGCCATGACAAAACACGGGAAGAACCTTAAAAATGCATAACACTTAATGAAAGAAAGCCAATCTGCAAAGCCTGCATTCTGCATGATTCCAACTCTATGACATTCTGGAAAAAGTTAAAAAAATGGAAATAATAAAAGTCACTGGTTTCCAGGGGTTAGACAGCGGGGAGGGATGAATGGAGGGCACAGAGGTGGCAGTGAAACGATGTTGTGGGTACTGTCACTGTGGGTTCATATCACTATACATTTGTCGAAACCCATAAAATGTACACCAGCAAGTGTGAACCCTAATGTAAAGTACTCTTGGGTGATAATGGTGTGTCACTGTGGGTTCATCAATTGTAACATATGTGCCATTGTGCTGGGAGATGCTGTATAGTGGGGGAGGCTGTGCAGGCTTCAGGTCAGGGGGCATATGGATAATCCCTGATGTTGGTTCAATTTTTCTATAAATAGAAACTGCTCTGAAAAAATAACATCTACAAAAATTAGCACCTGGTAACTCTCCTAAAAGTCTATTTATCACAGGAGATAGAAGCACACTCTAACTTCCTTAATCTATTGTTAAAGGGCTTACCATTTTTGTATTGCTGGGTAAATGCTTGCATGGACAATTTCATGCACACAGCACACTAAATGTTCAAAAGACTTACATGAAGGACTTTTCTGCTTCTTGATCCTGTACAATTGTGAATTATTTTGGAGAAGAAATATTGATAGTTTTTATCTTCCAATCCTTGGCATGGCTAGACTACATTCTCACATGCTCCCTACTAAGTACTGTTTTGATTAAGTGAAGGTAAAAGATTTGGATACATTAATGAAGCTATATTTTGCCATTCTTTTAAAATGTCCATGTCATATTATTTGAATTTGAGGAGGGAAAGAGGATGGTAGATAGGCTAAATCAGCCAGCACTTCTGACCTTATTATTGGTCCTTTAATTTGGGTTAAAAAGCCATTGTCTTTGGAGTGTGTGTGCATGTGTGTGTTTAATAAAAAATATAATGGGTCTCAAGTAATGAGCATTTTGACTGAGAGGGAAGAAGGATGACTTGGGGACGTGGCACTTTGTAGGGAGAATAGCAGGTCTGGGTTCGGTGAAGCTCAATGGACAAGCCAAGTCTGTGACGAAGGTGGTGGCATTTAGGTGAGAGGTACAGAAGAGGTAAGTTGGAAAGGACTCTGGGATCATAGAGAAAACTAACAGGGCACGCTGTCCCCTTTATAATTTTGAGAGAGGAAGAATAGAAAAGTAAAAGAAAAATATGAAAGTCGATAAAATTTGGCAAGTTTTCTTATAGATCACCAGCCATTTAATTTTAAACCTAATTTCATTTTAGTTTCTTAGTTATCGTTCTCCACAAATTATGCATTGTGCCATATGACTCCATCCTCTCCTAGGAAAATGTGAGCTCTCTTGATTTTAAGTGCATGTCCCAGGACCCATGTGCAGTTAGTCTATGCTTATAGCCGACATTTGATTGCAAGGCTATTATCTGGCTTTTCAGTGTTTTGAAAATCACCACAAATCTATGATTTTGCCAGGAAACACTTGGCTTCTTACTTCTGTTTGTATCTACTGTACATACAATTTGATTTTAGGCCAGAGAGTCTAACCATACACAACAGTCAAGGCAACCACTAAACAGGGTGAGTGAACAAATCTCTCTCACACAGATATGGGTCAAACTAACATAGATAAATAGGGGATATTGCCTCATTAAATCCAAGGAGTGTTGAACAACCAAAATCAATGAAGAAAGGCATTCAGTTGTATGTCAGACAAAATAAAAAATAAAGATCAGAAAGCTGCCAGATTTTTCTGGGCACCTCTAACTTCTCTCTCATAGTAGACTGGCTTCCTGTACTTCAGTGGGGGGGGGGGGGGGGGAGGAACTTGACAATGATGATTCCCAAGACTCACAATGTAAGGCTTTGCCACATAGAGAAATGAATGCTCTTTCTTAAATCCACCTGAACACATCCAAGAGAAGAGCCTTCCCTGGCCTAGCTTGTGTCAGGTGCACGCTATTAGAGAAATCCACTGTGGCCAGAGGGCTGGGGTCAAGTCAGGACAACCAGCCCCTTTAAATGGCACAAGAGCTGTGTCTGGTCTGTGGTGGTGAATCCCAGAAGAAGTTCACCACATGGATTCTGAGTGTTCACAGCTCAAGAGATCACAGGAAGAAAGCATATTATGGTGCTGCTGTGGCCATATTTGGGGTTATAAAGAATCACATCTCTCTCTCTTTCTTCGTCTTCTTTCTCTCTCTTTTTTGTTGTTTTTAAATGGATGAAAAATGCCGTATGGGGTTTCGTGGTGAGCGATAAATAGATGATAGATAGACAGCGATAGATTATTCTTTATCTTAATTTTATGACCTACAACACAGGGCCTTATAACCCCTGTTTCCTTCAGAAAGTCTTTTCAAGCTCTGTATTCAGAAGCATTATATTAGACTACTGCATAATGATAACAATCTTTAGAGCAATATTGAAGTCATTTGAGACTCTAAACATTATGCAATCCAGACAGGAGGAGGGTTCTAAATTCTCGTCATCTGGAGACACAGATGTTTGACTTCTTTGTTTGCTTTTTTGTGCACTTCGAGTGTGAGACGCTTAATCTTATTGACTAGATATTTTTTTTGAACACTTTCAGTTCAACAGCACTAAGAACTGTTTGCAAAATTGGTCTGGTTGAAACACTTAAACTGACGACGATGAATGCTGCTGAATAAAATTACTCCAGGTGGTATAAGCCATTTGTTAGTAGTTTATGCTTAATAGTTTTATTACTTATCTAAATTATACAGAAGCATGCAATTAAGTCTTTTGTGGTGGTTGGTGTTTTGCTGTTATTATTATTGTTACTCTGTTTTCTATTATTACCAGCTACCCATTTTATTGAAAACGCTCTTGCCACAAGAGACTTAAATTTTCTTTGTGGGGATATTGCGTTTAATTAGCAATATCAACTATAGAAGAAATGTGGGATTTGGAGTCATTTACACCTGTGCTCAAACACCAGCCCTACTGCTCTCTGCTTCTACCATCAGGAACAAGTTATTAAAAATCTATGAGCATCAGTTTTCTTTTTGGTAAAATTGGTTTATAAGAAACACCTTGCTGGGATGTTACAGAAGCCAAATGATTCTCTGGGTGGTTTTAGGACAAGGAGGACCACAGTCAGACTGATGATTTAGGAAGATCTCTTTGGCAACAGGGAGGATATAGGATTGGAGAGACCTGCTTGCAGGAACTGTATGAGAATGTCTAAGTGTCTGAACCAAGGCAACATATGTGGGTTAAAATACAATTGTCAGAGATCAAATATCCATGGTAGTGTCAATGGGGTAGTTCTTAGCCTTGGGTGGGAAAAAGGCGGGATTCAGAGGTGAGTACTTTCCAGGTGCCCCAGACAACTGCCTGGCCCAGTCAAAGCTGTGAACCAGGGACCTATAGATAGGTCCAACTGACGAAAGTTGGATGAGAGGGAGCAATGGTTCTTAACCCTCACTTCAATTAATTACCTGATCAACTTTAAGAAACATGAAAACCCTAGCCTCACCCAGAAACAGTAAGTCAGTCTCTGCTGGGGAGTGTGGTTATAGTATTATTTAAGAGCTCTCTAAGTGACTCTAAAGAGCAGCCACATTGAGAATCCCTGAGAAAGATGGGCCTCTAGGCCAACACTAAGAGGCTTAGACACCCAGGTAAGTGGAGAGACAATTTACTGAGAAAGGGAACAGAGGAGAATGCATAGGTTTGGCGTGAAGAGCAGAGAGTGGCTTGTTGGCTTGTGAAGATGTTGAATTTAAAATACCAAAGGGACCACCTAGTAATGATGCCCAAGAGGAAGTCAGGTCTATTGCCCCGAATCTCAGCAAGGAGGCATTGATTAAGAATAAAGAAAGGGGGGTAATCAGAAGGGGGAATGAAGCATGAGAGACTATGGACTCTGGGAAACAAACTGAGGGCTTCAGAGGGGAGGGGGGTCGGGGAATGGGATAGACTGGTGATGGGTGGTAAGGAGGGCACGTATTGCATGGTGCACTGGGTGTTATACGCAACTAATGAATCATCGAACTTTACCTCAGAAACCAGGGATGTACTGTACGGTGACTAACAATATAATAAAAAAAAAACATTAAAATTAAAAAAAAAAGATTTAAGTGACAGTTGAAGCCATGGAAAAGGTGGAGTCTCTCAAGAAAAATGTGTAGAGTGATGATAAGAGGAAAATAAAGGCACAAGTCTGGGTAACACCAGACTGGGGGAGTGGAGGGAGAAATCACTCCATCCTTCACGTGCATGGAGAAAGACCATGAAACACACTGCTTTATGCTCAGGAAGGAGTCTCTGTCAAGTATGCAGTGATCTGATCCAGCCATTTGGATACAGAACTACATACAAGAGAGAATTAGTAATGCAAAGAAAAAAGGGGCCCCAAACCAAAAGCAGATGAACTTATTTGAACAGTCCTGCAAAGACTATCCTCCCCTCTAAGTGAGGATTGCTTTATCATAAAACAGAAAATTAAACTTAGGAGCCACCCCATCATTGTTCTTAGCTCAACCAAAGCTATAGGCCTTTGTATTGTTCTAGAATTTATAATTTTAAATTCCACAAATTAATTAACTTGCTTTGAATAGTTGAAGAAGAATAATTAAAACCTAATGTATTTTCTATTGGGAAGCATATAATCATAGAGTAAAGAGGATTGCTTTTGTGTTTTCCTTACCTGCACCAAGGGAAATAAAACAAAGCTGCATTTCACAGCCAAAATGCATTTTGGCAGAGCCTTTCGAAATTGTAAAGTACAGAAGTTATTCTAGTCTCTGGAATTTAAATATGGAGTTTCACTAATTAGGAAACAATGACCGAGGTCACACAAAAATTCTCAATATTTGAAGATGAAATCACTCTGAGTGGTAATATTTGACCTTTGTCAATTAAACACGCTTACGGAGAACTCGGGTATTGTGAAATTTATAATTAGTATATTTTAATTATGTTTTACTCTTTTTAAAAAGCCTTTCGTTCTGTGTTAACGGCATTGTATTTTTGATTCAAATCTGGTAGAACCAACACTTTCATCCTCGCCTTATTTCTGAGACATTCCCTAGAGCAAATGGAAGGAGCCATGAGGAAAAGAACTGGCTTCAGAAGAAATGAAGTCTGAATTCCAACCCTGACTTTGGACCTAAGCATAAGCTTGGGCCAGTTGTGTAACCCATCACCTGGTGGATGGAGATGATAATAATGATGCTGTCAAGAAAACAGAATGAAAGAATTATGAAAAACAGTCCCCACAGAGTTTCTCATAGAGAAAGGAACAAGAAATGTCAGCTTTCATTGTTATTATCATCATGAATATTGTTTGTTCCCTTAAAACCTTGAGTCCTTCATTTTTAATGATAATATATGTTAAGAGGGATACATGGGACATAAACTAGCCATTGCCCGCCTTTTCCAAAAAGATAATTCTTTTGTTGTTGAATTTAAAGAAAACATTCATTCACCTTTCATGAACTTCTAAATAAATTTCAACACCATGCACAAAGTCAACCCCAACCTCTTGCTCTAGTTCCCTGTTCTACCCTTCTGGGGCATGTTAAATTCTAGCTGAATTCAATGCATCTGAAAAAGTCTGCTTTATTTATCTCTGTTTTCTGATTGGCCAGTATGCTAGGCTGAATAACTGTCCTCCAACTATGTCAGCATCTGGTTCCCCAGAAACTCTGAATTTGATAGGTTACATGGTAAAAAGGACCTTGGAGATACCATCAATGATTTTAAAGTACCAACATCATCCTGGATCATCCATGCGGTCCCAGCGTAATCAAGGCAATCACAAGGTCCTTTTAAATGAGTGGTTTAGGGCGACTGACACAGAAAAGGAGAAGGCCATGGGCCTATGGAAGTGGGGTTGGCGTGACGTGGCTGCAAACCAGAGAATGCTGGCAGCCACCAGGAACTGCAATAGACAAGGAATGGATTGTCCCCTAGAGCCTCCAGGTGGGACCAACCCTGTTAACACCTAGATTCTAGCCCTTTAAGATTCATTTCAGACTTCTCTTTTCCTGTTATGTAAGATAATAAAGTTGTGTTGTTTTAGGTTACCAAGTTTGAGGTAATGAGTTAAAGCAGCCTTAGGGGATGAATATAGCCACCTCTCGTATCCTCTCTAGAACATATTATCCAGGCCCCTGCTCCAATGACATTTCCACAGAATTTCCACAGGAAAAAAAGGCAATTTACATGAAAGACTCAGGTTATCAAAATGGCTTTGGATTTTCAACAGCATCTCTGAATGCTAGAAGAAAAAGAAGCCAAGTACAAAAATTCTGAAGGAAAATAACTCCCAGCCAAAAAATTATAGATCCAGCCAATCAATCAAATACGTTGGTAGAATAAAGATATGTCCAGACCTAAAAAACTCAAAATATTTACCTTATAATCTCTCTTTCTCATAAATCTACTGAACAAATGCTTCATTCTGATAAGGGAGCATTTCAAAAAAGACAGCAAAATCAGGGCCATGTGGCACAATCCCACGAATGGGAGAAATGGGGTGGCAGGATGGGAGCTGTATGTCAGTGAGGAGGACAGTCTCCTCAGATCTGAGTATGTCACACTGCCACTGGAGACATTCCTTCTAGTAGATAAAGAGATCTCTTACTTAATGTGAATGATTGTCTTGAGAGGAGAATTGGCCTGAATTACTAATAAACACAAAGAAAACTATCTGAAAGAACAAAAAGTTCTCCATTGAAAACAGACAAAAAATAGCAGGAGGGTTAAGTAATCCTGAGTTACTCTGTAGATTAACTGTGAAAACCAGACATAATGGTGTGAACAGTGATCAAGTAATTAGTAGTTTCATATGTAAGGGTGCTGTAGTCCTGGAAGAAAGCAAGCTGAGTCATCATGTTAGGAAACAACTGAGCTTGAACTTGAGGAATGATAAAGAGGATTGTTAAGTGTGTTATGTAGAAATTTGGAAGTGAAGACCAAAGACTTGACCAAAGTCATTGGAAGCGACCTGAGAAGGGAAGCTATTTGTTGTCTATTAAGATACTTTGTAAACAAATTAAAGTTTAAACTCTTATGTTTACATAATTTTGATAAAAACATAAAAAGGAATGTAAAATAGAATTTCTAGTAAGAAAAAAGAAACAAATTATATAGGACTAAATCCAACAACAAATAAATAGAACATTTATGGAGAAAAACAAAAAAATCTATTGTAGGAAAAAAATAAATGATAATAATTAAGAAGAACCTGCTTTTATGCATAAAACAAGTCATTATCATAAAAATGTCAAATTTCCCCAAGTTTATCTGTTATTGTTGCAATTCCAATCAATTCAACTGGGATGCGATTATAACAAAGTAACTTTAAATTTACTGTAAAAGTATAAATATGCATGAACAGATAAAGTAATTTTGAAATAGAATGCAAATCATTAAAAAATAAGACACATAGGGGCGCCTGAGCGGCTCAGTTGGTTAAGTGACCAACTCTTGATTTTGGCTCAGGTCATGATCTCAGGCTGGTGGGATCTGGCCCAGGAATGGACTATGCACTTAGCTGGGAGTAGGCTGGAGATTTCTGCCTCTCCCTCTCTTCCTTCCGCCTACCCCCGCTCTCTCCCTCATTCTTTCTTTATCTCAAATAAATATATAAATCCTAAAATAAATAAATAAATTCTAAATAAAACAGACCTACAAAAAAGCACATTGGAGGGAAAGCAGGACAAACGAGTGAGGTTTTTATCCAGGTAATTATATTTTTCCAGGGTTAATCTCCTGTTCTTGATTATCATGCTGTGAGATGTTAATTTGACGAGAAGTCAAGAGACACATATACGTAAGCAGTTTTTACCATTTTTGCAACTCCTTTTTAATTCTAAAATTAGCTCAAAATGAAACATTAAGTAGTTAAGATACCGAAGGATTGGTGAAAGTGCAGAGTTGAATCCAAAAGAATGGAAAGTCCTGGAACTCTCATCCGCATAGTGTGATGCGGTTTATGGCAAAAGTGGTTTCAGGAATCAGTGGGCACATGAAGAGCTTATTGAGAAAATGATGTGGGAAAATTGGCTCACCTGTTTGTGAAAAAAATGTGGATCCTATCTCACACCATAGAGAAAACCATTTCAAAAGAATTAATGTCTAAACTAAGATCCTAGTAGAAGAAAATATCAAATAGTTTTGGAAACTATGTTTGGACAAATATTTCCTAATTTTTAAAATATGAACTATGAAAGGTATAGATGAATATATCAAACTAAAGATGTCATGTAGAAAAAGTAGTGGCTAAGGTTATGTAAAGAGACAGTTAACTGCACGAATAATATGGAAAATGCAAATTAAACTGACATACCAAGTTAAGCCTATAATGTTGACAAAAGTTAGAAAGAGGGAACATAACAAGTGTTATCAGAATATGAAGCAATGACAACCCTCTGTACAACTGCTGGGAGTACTTAGGGCACCGTTTGGAGAGCACATTTGCAGTACTTACTGAGTCAGGTATGGGCCCCACCCAGCAGTGCTCCTTCTCAGTAAATACAGGTTTCTCCCACTCTCAAAGTTTGCTCCTTTCCACTTAGCTTTTACAAAAGATCTACATTAGTACCTATTTTCAATAACTAAAAGAAATCCAAAGAGGACTTTCACTTTTTCAAAATGGCGATCGCTTCTTCACTTTAGGCCTTTGGGTGTGGGGAAAGGTTTCATAGGAACCCTCTACTTTTGGATCATGGGGGAAAGCTGTACCTGGAGGAGTATCTTCCAGAGGTCCACAGGACTTAAAAGGGACAGCACTGATTGCCACATATTGCTGGCAAAGAAGAACATGACAATCTAGATGGCGTAAGAGCAACGTATTAATAAAGGCGGTATAAGCACAAAACGGAATACATGTAGTAACAAAAGTAATATAATTGTATCAACATAAATCCAAATAGATCTCAAACACATAAAACTGACACAAGAGGGGCACCTGGGTAGCTCAGTTGTTTATGTGTCTGCCTTTGGCTCAGGTCATGATCTCAGGGTCCTGTGATGGAGTCCCACGTTGGGCTCCCTGCTCAGCAGGGACCCTGCTTCACCCTCTCCCTCTGCCTCCTGCTCCCCCCTTGTGCTCTCTTGCTTGCTCTCTCTGTCAAATAAATAAAATCTTAAAAAAAAAGCAACAACAACACGAGATATAGCAAAATATTTTAAGTACATTTAAAACTCAAATATATAGAATATAAACCTATTAACAAATAAATCATATAACTCAACAAATATATAGATGTGTTAGAGGGAAATTAATTATATACAGTAAAATGTATGCTACAGAGAGGCCAAGAATATGATTGAGGATGAGAGATGAAAAATAATCAGTAAAATAAAATTAAAAAAAAAAAGGTTCTCACCTAGAACTGATAATAGCATGTCACAAATTGAAAATGTCAATTTCTTGTGCTCATAGCTAAAAGTATAATAATAAAGTAGTAATAAAAAGCTCAAAGTTATTATGGAGTAGCTAAAAAAATACAGTACTCCACTATTTATGGATATGAATTCAGTATAAAAATAGTGATTTCCATAAAATTATCAGCTAATGAGATACACTTTCTTAGGCAGATGCAGAGAATAGAGGGATATAAAGCTTAAATCACTAAATATGTTACAGCTTACATACATGACTACAGTATAGATATGCCTCTATTAACAACATTGGCTTGACATGTATATGGAACATAACAAAGTAAATTTCTAGAGAACAGCAAGTAGTTGCTTTTTAGTATGTTCTGACAGAATTTTAAAAGACACTTCAGAAACGTAAGATCTAGGTATCATGAAGTATCATCAAGGAGAAGAACTGACAATCAAACCAAAAATTAAAAAAAAAAAACATGTGGGAAGAGTTGCATACTTTCATGGAGAGAACCCACAGATTTATGTGAGCTGAACTGTGGAGTTGGGAGGATTAGGTAATGTGTGTGGAAAGAAGGAAAGCTGGGGCACAGAAGGTAGCCAAACCCTGTAGTTACCCAGAGATTTTTTCACATATTCTCATCAAAGCAGTAGAAATTTAACACAAAAACTCCTCTAAGTATTTTAAAAGCTAAGTTTCAAGTTAAGCTCCTTTACACAATCTCTTGAAAGAGGTAAGATTGTCCTTTCCAAATATAATGACCAATTGTCTTTCACTCTTGAGGTTTCTTGTTCTAGATAATATATATTTTTTAAAGATTTTACTTATTTATTTGTCAGAGAGAGAGAGCACAAGCAAGGGGAGCTGCAGGCAGAGAGAGAAGCAGGCTTCCTGCTGAGCAAGGAGCCCGATGTGGGACTCGATTCCAGGACTCTGGGATCATGAGCTGGGCTGAAGGCAGATACTTAACCGACCGAGCCACCCAGGCGCCCCTGTTCCAGATAATATTATCTCCTTTTGAGGTATTCCAAGGTTCCTTTTGATTGCATTCATCTGCTGTTTCCAAAGCAGATGAATATTTATGTTTCCTTTTATTCCAACTGTATAGCCAACTATTTTCATCACAAAACTTATTTCAGTATTTTTCTTATTTTTCCATAAGATTTAAATTTCACTGGGATTTGCCAATATCATCCATCAAGAAAATATCAATTGTTATAATTTAAGACACATGCTTTTTAAAATGGTTTTAATCTAATGGATATAGAGTTTTCTATATATTTAATCTAGAAAGTCAATCCGTTACTGGATGTCTATAAAAAGTAAATGGATTTGGAGAGTTGACTCAAGGACTATTGTTTTTTCTTGGACAATAACTTACACATTATTATACATTGTATGTTAGCATAGCCAAATAGAAGTAATTAGGTATTAAAATGCAGCATTCTATTGAAAAAGAAGTGTTAACAATTTCTACTGATCCTGTTACTGGCCGAAGTGGAACTAATTACCAGTGTTATTCCTTTTCTTATAATTCTAAGTGTTTAATATATTTCCCTTGATCTGAATATAAATGCAAATATACTCTATCGTCACATTGTTAAATGGTCTGTCTGTTGTTCAAATGTCTATTTGGCATGTCAGTGAAGTTATATTGCTGTAAATTTATGCTATATTTATCTCATCTCGATTTTACGATCTTGCTTTTGAGCTCTATTGGCAGCATTTGGTGATTATTCTGCTTATTTTACTAGTTAAAATTTGGAGAAATGATTTTTATTGTGTTCCATGACTGTGAAAAAAAAACCTGTCTTCCATGTCTTTACTGAGTCTATTAGTTCTCATGTTTTCCTTGATGTTAATTTAATTTGATTTGAATTTTAAAATATTCTTGTCTATTGTCTTATTTCATTTTCTTTTAAATGAAAGTGGATTTTTCCTAAGTAATGAAAATGATAATTTGTTTAAAGATTTATTGTCATGTTATTAAGAAATAGAAGTGTTAGAAAACTGATTACCAAAAACAATTCTGTATCAAGATATATACAGTTCATCTTAAGAATTATAGTGTTTTAAGATAAATAAAATTTAGTTGGAACATAATTGGTGAGAGCTCTGTCATTTTTGAAACCCAAATAATGCAATCTAACTGTAAATTTGAGGAGTTTCCAAAGTTGTATTTGATGAGATTGATATGTGTGTGTATACATATATGTATATATGTTTACACACTTATGTGTGTATCTGTATGTATGTGTATGTGTGTGTTTGTGTGTGTGTATCGGGTTGGTGATCATTGTTAGAAAAGTTCAGTAGTTTGTGAGTGAAAGGAGGTTACAAGGAATGGTAACACCCATAAGGGGGTTGACATGGTAAGTAGGGATAATTTTGACATATGGTTCCTTGAAAGGAAATGGCAGTACTAATTACCTATGCTTAATTCTTTATCAACAGTCTCTTTGAACCCCTTTAGAGATCCTCAATGACCCCATGGCTAGAGTTCCTGACCCTCAGTATGAGAAACATTGAATGCAAACAAGCAAAAATGGCTCAGAGCTATGTTATTTCTGAACTACAAAATGGCTTACAAAGTTAAAAATAGAAATCTGAATACATGTGTCAACACTTACATGAATGAAAACACTGAACCTCCTCTTTTAGAGCCAGCATCCCTTCTCAAAGTAGATAAAGTATTATAATCAGGGCAAGGTCAAGTAATTGCCAGTGGGGTCCTGGACAAGACATTTCTTCCTACAAGCCATTTAATTTAAAAGAAAAATGCACCTCTTACAACTGCCTTTTAATGCCTAAATAGTGAAATACATGAAATGAAATGTTTGTAATTTTATTCAAATATAAATCTAAACTTCCAATTTTTAAAAACCTTAATTTTAAATTGAATTTAAATGCATATCCCAAGAGAACAAAACGCTGTCCATTTTTTTTTCTGAATTTGAGCAAAAAAAAAAAAAAAAAGAAAGAAAAAAAAGAAAAAGACAAGTGATAACAACGAGGGTTTATAGACAAGATACCAGGTTCTTCAGCTGAAATCTTTGACCAACAAAAAAATAATTTTTCTAGTAATCTCAAAGAACTACCCACCAGAAAAATGGATTTTTTTTAACCCAAAGTTGTGGGTTAAAAATATAGGTGCCAAAATAGATTTGGGAAAGATGGAGGTGATTTTAAGTGGTAGATGAATTCACTCTAAGCAGATAATAATTCTGGATGTTCTAAATAAATAGATATATTTCTTCAGATAAAATCTGAAACATAAAATGAGGTAGATCTATTATGAATTTTTTCTGAGATAATTACCTTTGTAATAGGGATTACCTTTTTCTTATTTTATGTTTTTACATGATTTATCTAATTATAATACAACTAAATTGCATCAAAGAACCCTGCTGATTAAAACATGTCTGGAGAGCCCTCTGGTGTGCTAGTTCATAAAATGAGCTAGAAAGCTTGGATTACTTATTTCAATAATTCATTCATTGAGTCACTGAATAACAATTTATTGTATGCTTGCATGAGGCCATGTGAGGTGGCATCTAAAGAGGGTTATAATTTTAGTAAGGATAATTGCACAGAGATGTTAAAATTAATACTTCCTATACCTACAATCTTTACCTTCTTCCTGCTTCTGAATCCATAATAAAATATAAGCTTACTCAGCCTTTTTTCATAACTACAATGATCACTTATAATAACAATAAAAATAATTTATTAAATAATCACATTGGGACTTAAGCATAGAATATATTTTGTTCATTAAAGTAATCACCTTAGAAGACTATATGCTTATTCTTTCACTGATACTATTTCTATAATATTAAGGAGTGGAATATAGAGGGCACCCTGAATATCCTAAATAAAGCTATTATCTAAAAGGATTAATCCGATCTTCAGATCATCTGTGTCATGAGCAATGTCTTTTCAGTTTGCTTAAAATAACAAAATAATATTTCGCCTCTATGTTACCTTCAAGTTTTTCCTTTTCAGGAAGACTTTCTTTCTTTTTCAGAGTCCAAAAAAATTTTTTGTCCAAACATTTTATATTAACATTCTAAATGAACTACACCTTTCTATCATTCATTTGTATATTTGTATTAGTAATTAGTTCATTCATCATTTTTAAGTGTTAAGAAAGAATCCATACTCCTAAGAAAACAAAGAATTGTCGAGTAAGAAACTCTATCATTAGAACATATAATTATCATATGAGAAGATAAATAAGAGCTATAAATAGAGTTGCTTGGCATTGTGCTGGGAGAAATTATTAACCATGGATGTCTAGAGTCGGGAAGGGCCTTATAGAGAAAATGAGGTTTCAACTGGGTGTTGACTAATAGTAATTTACAGGCTAAGTTTATGTTGACCTTTCAATCTTAGAGAACTGACAAAATCAGACAAGTCCCAGCTAGATCCTGAGCATGGAGATGTGTGTAAAGTTTCACCTTCTTTATTTTTGTATTCTCAGAGCCAATGTAATTCTTGAAATGAGGTAGAGGAAGTACGAAGTCACAGTGCAAAATGAACTGCAATACAACTGAATTATTTCAGTAGCATGACCATGTAATTTGTTCTTCAACTCAGGAGAATTTTTAAGGTGAAAAATGGAGTCCTACCTGTTTATGCCGGCATACAGGCAGATACAGGAACTCTGCGTGCAACCACCCTATAACTGTGCACTAGACCTACACTGGTGAGGAATAGAAGGATGCCTTTAAGCAAAGCTTTAGGGAAGACCATGCAGCAAAGTAGTTTTACTAATCCTATGTCACTCTACTCACTCAGTTATAGAGAAAATTCCATTCAGATCTATTCCACCTGAAGTAGTATTTTGCTTTTTTTGAGCAGTCAACAACTTTAACCTAAATATCACAAATTAGATATAAACAAACCAACCAACAAAAGTGAGGATATATGCACATCCATCTTTTGGAACCAAGTAAATATGCTAATTTGAATGGGCACGCAAGCATAGTGAATTACATTCTAATCTATAGCATGAGGGGTTTTTCCAGCTTTTTAGCTCGCTAGATTCTGGCATTACTACTGTTTTATATCCAGGAATCACCCCAAAATAGTTCTCTAACATCAGCCATAGGAACACAATACCCAATATGTGGAGCCTTGGTACATGGGTTCCCCGTTCAATGCCCAACACTTCAATCTGGATGTGACAGAGTTGGGCCCTTTCATTATCTTGCTCCACTCTTCCTGAGTAATTATTCACTTCCATTCTTAACTACCACCTGCGTATATGGATGACTCTGAGCTTTCTCGTTAACCTATGCATCTCTGAGAAATAAATGCACTTTCTCAGTGACCATCATAAACTAGCTACTGAATGGGAATTGATTATTATTCTCATGCCTCAAAATATGTTTCTCCTCTTCTCTTTCTCATCTGGGTTAACACCATCAAAAATAATTTTCAAATGATCTTTAAGACTTTTAACACCAATCTTCTAATTGCTTTGCAAACTCTAGTTTTTCTACCTTTTACTCATTTTTTAAATACTCCACTATTTCCATACAGGCTGTAGAATTCAGTTGAAGTTAATTAACATAGCATATGATGTCTTTCATAGGTGACCCTGTATTTATCTAATTTATTTTCTTCAGGTTCACTACAAACAACTCTATGAGTATAATGGTATCACATTGTCAATCTATTACTCATTTATATGAGCCCAACTGAGTTAGAGTATCTTTTTATTTGGTTGGTGAAACATTTCGATTTTCTCTTCTGTGAACTACCTTTACATAACCTCTTTCAACTTTATTATTTGGTGGCTTACTTTCTCCTTTTAAAACATTTGTTCATCATGAAATTTTACCTCTGGCTGAATTCTATACTAAATTTATTTTTCCAAATCTATTGGCTGTCTATCGATTTCCTTTGAGGGTGTTTTCTTATGCAAAGCTTTATTTTTATATAGGCTCCCATGCCATTCTCCTATAGCATCTTGATATAAGCCTCGATTAAGAAACTTTCTCCTTGTCTTATTAATGTCTCCATGATTTCTTTACATGGTAACTATGGTTTTATTTTTTAGCCCTTAACTATTCGATTTATTGAATCACTCTCCTTCTTTGATTAGATATGTCTCCAATTTTTTTTATTTTTCTTAAATAATAGCAATTATTAAGTTGTGCTATCTCCATGCATTAAATCATCCATCGTTTTCCTTATTAAAATAAAACATCAGGGCAACTGGGTGGCTCAGTCAGTAAAGTGACCCACTCAGGTCATGATCTCAGCATCCTGCAATGGGCTCCACACTCAGAGGGGAGTCTGCTTGAGATTCTCTCTCTCCCTCTGCCCGTCCCCCCATTTCTGTGCATTTGCCCTCTCTCTCTCTCTCTCAAATAAATAAATAAGTCTTAATTTTAAAAAATAAACTGAAACATCAACATCCTCATATGCTAATTCTCCTATAAGCTGGGATCTACTTTCTGTATTTTCTATTCTATCCCATTGATCTAGGTTTGATTTCCAATAGCTCTATTGTTCCTTTGTAATTCTGGTTCCTGTCACCATTCCTAATACAAATTTTTTTCTCATCCTTTCTGAGGCTGGATTCACTTCCCACAGTTGGGCTAAGGCTCTGTGAAGGTCCTTTCCTCTAGAGAGAAGTTATTCATTATGGAGAAAGCTTTTAGCACATTTCACAAGGATTAATCTTCCCCTCCCCTTCTCAGACCTAAGATGAGATCTTTTTGGATTTTCACCATGGGAACCTAGTAGAGTTCTGGAAGTTGAAGACCAAGAAAGTATGCTCCTGCCAAGACTTCTGCCCTCAGGAAGTTCTCACTCTCATGGTAGTTCACACTGAATCCCTGGCAATTCTTCACAATTACCATTTAATGTTCCAGGTTGAGACTTCAGCGGCTTCTGCTTCAGGTGAGCATATCCTAGCTGTGTCTCTCCTGTTGTGCCATCTCTCCAGATTTCAAGTGGCACTTTGCCCTGTGGCTTCAGTTCTTCCATGAGTTCAAGAAGTCACTGGTTTTCACATTTTCCAGCTTTTGTTGTGCAAAACCAAAGTGATGACTTCTAAATTCTTTGTCTCTTGAAATTGAAGCTGGAAGTCTCATGAATATTCTTGGACAAAATTTACCCAAACTTGTTTTCAGTATATTTTTAGATTAATAAAAAAAATAAGCTCTACATGTACACTAGAGTTGAACAATTAAATAAATGAATGGCAGATGGTCAGAGCCAGGTTTCTCGCTGTTCAGTAGGTATTTACAGACTGGCAAGAGAAGGAGGCTATAAGGATCCATGTGGTAATGGATTAGAATTGGAGACATCAGCATGAACTGTTTAGTTTAATATAGATACAGATTATTACATACAGATACTGAGATATTACATATGCATTACCTAATATGCGTTAATATATACATATAGTTTTCCTTGTTCTGTAAGTTGAGAGATCCAGAAGCTACCAAATCACCATAGTAATGAACCCACCTAGTTCCAAAGATTTTGGATTCTAATATAATTCTCCAATGACAGGACCCAGGATCCTTGGAGAAATAGCTGATTTTAGGACAGGGTTAGAAAATACATAAGATGAGTCCGGAACATCTTGTAGTACCAGAAAGTAGAGAAATACATACAACAAACAAGCAAAAGATCATACATATTGATGAAGTATATCAACACGACACAGGAGCCTAATCAAAGAACACCCTAAGGCCAAAGTTGTAACAATTTGAGCAGCAAAATCCAGTAGCACTGGCTTTAACACAAAGTATAAATAAACATCCATGAGTACATGCTCCTATGAATGAATGATGAGATAAATAAATCAATGAGGGAGAATAGACAAGCCTCCTGTGAGGAAGAGCTCCACAAATTTTATGTAGATACTCCATCCTCGAGGAAGTGTAACATAATTCCACAGTGTTTAAAATTTTATTTTATATTTTTAAGTCATCTCTGCATCCTAAGTGGAGCTCTAAATCAGGACCCCAAGATCAAGTGTCACATGCTTAACTCCACGTAGTTTAAATGTGGACTGTACATAGTGACTTCCTTCCAAAGAATACAGTATGGAAGGTGGGGGGCAGTAGCTACAGTGGAAAGCCCTGATAAACACTGCTTCAGCCAAATGGTTAATTTTAACATCTACAGTGTTAAGTCATTTGAGAGTAAAAATCACTGATAGGATGTGTAAAGAATGAGACTTTACCCCTTGGTCTCCAAGACCACGTAATCTCAATCTCACCATTAAATAAAAATCAGATGCATCCCAATTGAGAGGCAGTCTACAAAATAAAGTTCAGTAGTCCTGAGAACTCTCATGATCATAAAGGAAAAAGAAAGGGGGGAAAAAAAGGCTAAGAAACTATAACCGCCCAGAAAACACTACAATTAAATATACCGTGGTATTCTGTATCAGCTCCTGGAACAGAAAAATAGGACATCAGGTAAAAACTAATCAAATCTGAATAAAGAATGGTCTTTATTTTACTCAATAAAAACATATCTTTTTTGATTTGTTAATTGAAATAAATAAGCCATATTAATATTTTATATTCCTAGAAGAATCAGTGTGGGGTATATGGAAATTGTACTATCTTCACAATTTTTCTGTGAACCTAATTTTTTTCTAAAATACTATTTTAATTGTGTGTGTGTGTATATATATATATATATATATATATATATATATATATATATATATATATATATGAAAGCAGGCATAAATATGTCTATAGTAAATGCTAATGTGTTTGGATTATCTAGGGGTAGCTGCGTGGTGCAGTCGGTTAAGCAACTGGCTCTTGGTTTTGGTTTAGGTCGTGATCTCAGGTTCATGAGATCCAGCCCCACATTCTGCTCCACACCCAGGGTGGAGTCTGCTTAAGACTCTCTGTCCCTCTCCCTCTGCCCCTCCCAGATCCATGCATGTGCTCTCTCTCTTTCTCACTCCTTCCCTCTCTAAAATAAATAAATCTTTAAAAAATACTTATTAACGTGTACCTATTTATCAAAATAGATTTAGTTCACGGTCAACTACAGGGGAAGTAACTTTTCATTCATAACAGATGTTTCCATGGAATTTTCAATTTTCCTAATGCCATCTCCTTCCCATGCTCAACTCTGAATTGAAGAATTATTTCCCACACTAACATGATAACCCAGTAAAAGTGATGGTTTGAGAACTTTTCAGCGACTAAAATGTCACTGCTACTCAACATCTATCAGAAACTTGGCCAAGTGAAACTGTATTTCAATATTACCCCAATGAAAGAAATCCATCTATACTAGAAAATATTCTGAAATGTTGACTTTAATATGCTTTTTTCTTTATCATGATCTCTTGCATAGTTTCTGGAAAACTGTTACCTAAAATATTCTATACCCCTTTCTTGCAAACCTTACATTTATTGATTTTTTATGCACTTTCTGGACTACAGTCTTTTTTTTTCCCCCAAATAGATCACTCAGATGAAATCCAGGGACTCTACACCCAACAGTTGCTGGGTGTGGATCAATTATAACAGCTATCGGGAGCCTTGGTATTAGTTGTCTGTTAGAGAGTTATGTTGTTATGAATTTTCCTTTGGCTTGACTTATTTTTAAGGATAATAGAAGAAACAGCAACCTTGTGCTCATATCTGTCTCCACTATAATGGTGTTTCCTTGAGGATATTGTACCATATTACAGTGTCCTCATCCTTAGCAGTCCTAGGGGAATAATCTCTATATTCTTAATGTCAGGAAGTGGGAGAATGAGGAATGTGAATGCATGGTAAATTCCTTACCTTATTTTAGGAAAAAGTCAAAAGTTATTATATATAACTTAAATTTGATTCTGTTTGGAAATGTGCTTTAAGGTAACATTTTGAGAAATATAAAAACATTTTTAAAACATATAATAAAATAGGGTGATTTCTTTCACTCGAGAAAACAAAAGTAAATATAATACAGGTCAGAGAAAAAGATAGATAAAATTGACAAAATTTAAAAATAAGGTGACTGAGATAAAACCATCTCTATCGCTTATGACAAATGGGTTGTTCTTCTCCATAAGAAGCAAGGGATTTCATATTGGGGCTGTGTTTCTTGTAGGTTAGAAATATTCTAATGTTCTGACTGGTAGTTGCATGGGTCCATTTATTAGAGCTGCAAGCTTATGATTTCGGCTTTTTATCTATTATTTCTTGTAGCTACTTTAATAAAACTTCTGTTTTTAAAATAAGTGAATGCAACATACATCAGACACACTGAATACAAAAGGCATTTAAAAAAAATAATAAAGGCCTGGGCTATGCCAGACCAAAAAAAAAAAGGAGGGAGGGGGATAAGTTTGCCTATATTAATATTAGAAAATAAGAATTCAAGAGAAAAAGCATTAAATGAAATATAGAGGAAAATTTCATAAAGTATACAATGGGCAAAGAATAAATACTAAACACAAATATATGTAGCATTAAATATATATTAAATACAATTTGTATAAGAGGAAATTGAAAAAACATATTTATCGTGGGGATTTTTACATGCTACTCTGTCTTTGATAAATCAAGTAAACAAAAAAGATGTATTTGAGGAACATAACTGATGATATTGAAATAACGTACATATAAGCCATATACTCTAATAGGGAACACTGTTTCCTTACAACTATTGGTGAAACAGTTATCCATTTTGCCATATCCTAGGCAACCTCAAACTCCTCAAAAAAAAAAACCAAATTTTGTAGACTAATCCTTGCCTACAAATTTAAAACATGATATATTGTTTACAAGTTTGTTAAAGGTGCAGTCATGTAGGTACATTCATGCCCTGATGTTATTGACATAAGTACTACAAGTTTTCTAGGAAGATACTTGGTATTTCTTTAAAATTTATTAACACATTATGTAAAATTTGACTTGGTAAACTTGATCCTAAACATGTATTTATCGTAAATCATTAAATAGAGAAACAAATATTTAGAGACAAATTTGACATATTGATTTTATACATTTTTGTGAAAAACTGAAATAATTTTTGATGTTAAATACAAGTTCACTTTAAACTTTTGTTATATCCATACCATGATATAATCCTTGTTAATATACTTTAATGTTATAATAAAATGTTAAACTGATAAATACAAAAGTATAAAAAGATAAGTAGACAGAGAGATAGATGGAGATAAATACTGAAATACCTATTTGAGGATTATATGTGGCTTCCACATAAAAAGAAAAGAACTAAAATTACAGGATTACAAATATTAACATTGGCTAACAGTGATATTTATTTTCTTGCATATAACCTTATTTCTGAATTTTACATTAATAAGAAGAAATTACTTTCAAAAAGTTAGAAAATAAATACCTATTAAATAAATGTTTAAAGAAATATTATTATTGAGGGTAACATAATCATTTGCTAATTATGTCACTAAATTATTTTCTTTGAATTGTAAGCAATGCCAGAGCACATTGTAACTTAAATATTGCAGAGTTTAGTGTTTCAATTTTTCCAATAAATTACCATGATTATCTTCAAACATAATTAGTATTGAGGTAGTGTGTAAAGTGAATTTAACAAATTGACATGTATCACCCACTATACTTAGAACACATTATTATATAGTAGTGTTAGAAAAAACTGTAGAACTCCATTATTCAAACTGAATGGTGAAAGCAAGTATTATGAGCATTCGAAGATAAAGATGGATTTAATTGCCAGACAAAACAAAACAAACCAAAACACCTGTCATTCCTCTTTAGGCCATGATTTACAGAAACCTCATCTTATTTGTGACATCTAGTATTTAAAAAGAGGTAGTAAATAAAATTAATTGTGACTAAAATAATAATTTTGTATATAATAAGGTTTCACATACAGGTTAAAAATAGAGTTTTTAAATAATTTTTTAAAATAATTTTTTTAAAATAAATTTTTAAAGAATAGAATTTTTCAATAATTCAAAGATAATGAATCAGAGTATCCATATCATGATTCTAACTATCAATTATAATTGCTATTGGTAAAAGCTAAAATGACAAAGCTTTGCAATTTACAAAATGCTCTCCATTTATACACTGGAATCTCATATCACTCCTGTAAGGTGGGTTATTATCTTAATTATGGAGATATTTGTTAATGCATACATGCTTATTAGTGCATAATTAGTTCATACTTTATTGTATATACTCATTAAAATAGTATGTAGTTTACTTATATTATGCTCAGGCAACTGGTATTTAATTATCACATTCAGCAAAACTGACTAAAACTGTGTCACACTCAATAGAAACTCCAATTCTTAATTTTCCAAATGTTTGCAGAGTAAGTGAAAGTATTTGAGAAAATAACAAAATTGCAGAGACACATCTGCATTCTGGTCAGCATGCAAAAATCTGTGAAATTGGGCTGACTTCCACCAAAACAACATTTTGGAAACGGAAAAAGAGGGTGCACCGAAGGATCCAAAGCTAAATAACATTATATGTGTTTAACAAGAAAGAAAAATCAAATGGTAAGAAAATCAAGGCAATAGATATTCCAGATTACAACGTTGAATCTAACATGTAGCTTATGGGAAAAAAAATTAAAACTCTTAAATCATCTCTCTTTAATGTTTCTTCCAGATATGGCTCTCCTTGCTTCATTCATCTACTCATAATGTTATTTTCTGAAAATTTACATAAAATAGTCAATGTAATTTGGTTTAATACTAATGTTTCTGTTCTTGGCATATGTTTGAGTTTATTTTGGTTGATTCGAGTAAACCCTCCAATACTTACTAGGATCCTTAGAGATCTCTGGTGTAACATTCACTTGAAGTAATACCATTTCACCATGAATGGGTAGGATAAAACTGCAATGTAGTAGAGGAAGGGTAACTTACACAGTTTGAGTTTTAGGTTTTAAGGATTTATCTTGGAGCAGATAATACATTTTGCTCTCTCAGTGATCAGGATCAACAATTTCAATTGTAATGACCAACTCTTTGACTATATGGACATGATTCTATCACCAGATGGGTAAATATCTTTATCCTTATTATGACCTCCACAGATTATAGACTGTTTGGGTAACTAGAAATGAGGCTGTGTGGCATTATTCATTGTAACTTTGAAGACACTCAAAAGCCTAGTGTATTGCATTTTTTAAATACTCCAAGATTTCATAGCTTGAAATACTATCTCATAGCATTATAGGTAACTGTTTTAGAGAAAGCAAGCATTGAAAGATGAATTCCTTGAAAGAAAAATGAAAAATCTTAATAAAAATTACATTAATAAATGTTTTATGGCTTAAGCTTAAACAAGCAAGATTTTTCTACTTGCAAGTAAATCCATTGGGTGATTATATAACAACATTAAGGACACAATGGAATTCAATTTAGTTATTCTTAGAAGAAATTAACAATCTTTGCATCTGCTGAAAACATGAAACAACTATTACTGCTGAAGGCATCTGATTATCCAGTGAACAGCCATTAATTTATAAAGGAAATGAAATTGGATCAAAAAGGAAACACTCTGAAGAGAGAAAAATACACGTTTCAACTGAATAATAATAAACCTATGTTTCAAATTCCCTTCAGCGATGTGGAAAATAAATAGCCAATAATATTCATATTCTTAGCAAAATTATATAAAATATTATTTTTTGATAATATATGTAACATGTATCTATCATATATTTCACTACTCTCACTTCAGTACTATTCATTGGATGCTATATCATTTGTAATTAATCTGTTATTTTGACATATTAATAATTTAGCTGGATTACTCTGTTAAATCAGCTCATCGATTCTGTTATGTCTCTAAGCTTATATACTTCCTTAATCAAAT
This sequence comes from Ursus arctos, assembly GCF_023065955.2. NCBI lineage: Eukaryota > Metazoa > Chordata > Mammalia > Carnivora > Ursidae > Ursus > Ursus arctos. The sequence goes on from NW_026622764.1 coordinate 6,929,723, forward strand.
TTTGTGTAAGTATAAATTTGACTTATAGTCAGGAAGTCAATATTCCAAAACTTATATTTTCATCCAGGTTGTGAATTTTAGTTACAAGTAACTTGAAGGGGCCAGACCATTTTAACTTAAAATGCAGGACCATGGTAATAAAAAGAGCAACATCATTTGATTTGCTATGTTAATTAGGAATAGCAGCAAAATTAGTTTAATGAAATAAAACCTTTTTGAAGTCCAGTTCAAATTTTAAAATATGAACAATATTTTATATTAGAAATTCACAGCAGAGTAAATGGAAATATATGTTTAGAACATTTCTCCTATATTGTGAAATACCTGAATTCTTAACATCACAATATAGCACCTCCCTCATCCACAAGCGATACATTTCAAGACCCTCACTGGATGCCTGAACGCATGGAGAGTATCGAAATCTATATATCCTATGTTTTTTCCTATACACACATACCCATGATAAATATACAAGTTAGACACAGTAAGAGACTGCCAACAATAATGGTCAAATAGAACAATTATAACAATTTACTGTAATCCAAGTTATATGCATGTGGTCTCTCTCTCTCTCAAAATAGTTTATTGTCCTATATTCACCCTTTTTTTTTGTGATGATGTGAGATGATAAAATGGGATGAAGTGAGGTCAATGACACAGGCATTGTGACATAATGTTAGGCTACTATTGACCTCTAGTGATACATCATAAGGAAGATCATCTGCTTCGGGACTGTGGTTGACCCCAGGTAACTAAAATCTCTGAAAATGAAACTGCAGATAAGCAGGGGACAACTGTGCAAAATAAGAATCTTGCCTCAAATGTTAGAAGGAATATATTCCCTTCAAGTCTCTCAATACAATGATGTGGTGTACATTGTTCAACTACAGTAGTTCTCAGATATGTTCCTCAAACTAGTCCTACATTTTTTTTCCTCCTGAGTCAAAAAAGTATGGGCATTTAAAAGCAGGCATAATATATCTCTAACATTTTTTCCATGGATATCCTAAACATAAAACATTGTTTTTATAAATACAATATCATTACCATGTTTAAGAAAATTTATACCAATTCAGTAACATAATCTAAAATATGCTGAATAACTCCCAATTCCCCTATAGTTGTGAATGTCTATTATACTTTTTTGTTGGTTTGTTTTTCTATTCCAGATTAAGTCCATTTTGACACGCTTTTTGCAAGGGTTATGCCATTAGTTTTCCCTACTCTCCATAGTCTCCAACGGTCTTTCTCCCCATGATAATGAAATTTTGAAGATTCTAGATTTAGTTTCCTTTTAAAACAATCATATTTGCAATCTGCACTCAGATTTTGACTTTGTTTCCTTGAGACTAGATCATGTTGCATTTTGTAGCAATAATACAACACAAGTATTATGACACCTGCCATTGTATGTTATCAGGAGTTGCTTAGTGTGTGCCCATTTGGGAGTAATTAGTTGTATGAAAGTGGTGACCACACCAGGTGAAGATTGGGCCCTAAGTATGTTCAGTGACACTGGATATTGTTTTAAACCTATTCAGAGGATATATATCATGAGTTTATACTGATAACTCTAGTTAAAATCTTCCTTCAGGTATATATGATATCAAATAAGGCATGAAGTTGCTTGCTATCTCTTTTTTGGTAGTCCAATAAGCATAAGATCATCAGTGGACTGTTGTAATGTTTGGTCCAGAATGAAAACAAATTTTCTCAAGCTTGCATTATGATAGAGGGCAAAAGAATTGAAATAGCACTGCAATAAAATACTGAAAATGTACTGCCGTCCTATAAGATGGAAGCAGATTGCTTCTCTCTATGTGAATTTTGGTGCAAACAGATTTGTCAGGTCAAGAAATGCACACCAAGTTCTAGTAGGCTGAATAAAGATACCACGTCAAAATAACAGCTGTGATTGATCAAGACCGAGTAAGTTTACCAAAATCCAAAGGCAGTGTAAGAGATCTATCTGTCTTTTGCATTGACCAAATAAGATAGTTGAAGGGGAGTGCAATAGGAATCCCTACCCTTCAATCTTGCAAGTCTTTGAAAGTCCTCAGGAATGCAATATTGCTTTTGGTTATTATCTTAGTGAGGGATTAAGGGGCCATTATTGCTACTTCAGTCCATGGTCTGTCAACCATATAGGTAATCTGTCCATAATTGGGAATATTTATCTCCTTTACATGTACTGAGGCTAAGCACATAACTATAGAATGAAAGCAGGCCAAGACTCCCTCTATAGGCACAGAGTGACCACGCTGCCTCTAATGATGAAGACTTTGTCTTTAGGTATTAATGTCAGTTCAAATTCAACATATAATAATCTCCAGAGAGTCTCTTTCCCTGCTGGAATACTGACACCTCCATAAATGGCCACAGGAACCTCAAAAATTGCTTAGAGGAAGATTCAGAGTATACAGGTATGACTCTGTTGCAGGATTTTTTTTTTTTTTTTTTTCCTCAAAAGGACTTAGGCTCTCCTTCTGTCCAGAAACTCCAGGTTTGTAAAGGGACATTTTCTGGGACTTAGATAAGAAGCCATGAATTCCTGCAGTGGTTTCTCCACTTGGGCTTCTCACAACCAGACCTGGGAATTTTCTGCTTGAATAGGGAAGTGTTACTTTAGTAGGTAGCTTGTGGGTTCATTCGTACAGCCAAGGCTCAATTAGCCACCACATGTGACTGCTAAGGTTTGCAACATTTTTTTTTAAATCCCTCGGTCTCTGTTACTTTTCACAGTAATGGTATTCACTTTGTCTCTCACTGTCAAGAGACAGTGACATAGTTGAGCCACTTGACTTTTGTTACGCTTTGGCTACTAAAATCAGGGAGCCACATTTCACAGTGCTGCTCCTACCTCTATCTCCAGCCTTCGAAAGGCAGCCATCATGGAGGACATTGTGGTTACAGAGTGGCTGGGCTGGTTCCACAAAATTTATTCACTCCCATATCCCATTTCCTGAGCCTTTATATCCTACCCAACTCTTTAGTGAACCAGGAAAGTTCTGGTTTTTCAAACTCACTGTCTTTAGGAACCCATGCAGATAAGGCTTTAGTTAACGCATTGGGCTCTCAGGTGTTGGACACAATATATGAATCCCCAAATCCCGGGTAAGTACATGAATATTCGACATATTTGGCTTATTACATCTGTGAATAAGTATCTGTTCCTAAACTTCTGATCGTACAACCCAGCAGGATCTTCCACCATCAATGTAATCAATCTGCCACAGTCCCCCCCTGTCTATAACTATTCACTTCCCCTCCATGTGTCTGTGCTTGTCACTGGAGCTCATCATCAGAGCCTCACCCAATCACAACTGCAGGCACAGAATCCAGGTTCTCTTGATCTACACCATGTCTGGATGTGTCTTTTCATACATGCCTCTCAATCCAGAGACTTATGGAAAACAAATATTATTTGTCAATCCCACACTGAATATGCAATGGTGAAATGGGCAAGAAAGCCCAAACACATGACATGGCCAGGTCTGAGTTCAAGTAGCTGGGAAAGCATAACAGTATTATGGGTACATGAATTGTTATGCCATGCACATTTTATGAGGATGTTTTTCCTTTTTCTTTCTTTTCTATTAAAAAATTTTAAAACTTGAATGAAGGAACATATTTAATTTTTTATCCCTCAAAACTTCCTCTTAGTTTGCACTAGTGAAAACTGATCAGAGTGGCTGTTGAGTTCGGAAAAGAATATTGGAAGGGAGAGGGAGGGAGCTGTCAGTGTAGGTGGGGACCATTACTCTGCCATGACAAAAGGCATCCTCACATACACCCAATAGAAACAAAGAGTACTGACCTAAATGCAATATTGGGGTCAGATTGCAAATGGGAAAATAAAATCAACAACAGTAAATTATTAAGACATAGAAGTATAAATTGAGGAAATGAATGAAAAAAGTCCCAAGACATCAAGAGAGTGTCCAATTCAAAATCCCAGAAAACTTACCTTACGTTCCTGGCAAAATATCTCCACCATCACACATAAAGGAACTAAGAATTTTTAGAATGTTTGTTGACTTTGAAATGCATAAATATATTTCGGGTCTGCTTGTTTCAATATTTTGACTTAAAACCTGTCTTCTTGATGTCCCCCTCCCCACCAATTAAGTTCAAAGCTAACAAATATGTAAAAGCTTATAATAATGGCTAGGACACTTTATATAACTAGCAAATAGCCAATGCTAGTAAATGTTATCATTTGTGATTCCATTTGCAATAATATGCCAATACTATATTATAAAAAAGACTGTTAAAACTTCCCAAAATTAGCTGAATCCAAAAAACTAATCCAGTGTAACATTTAAATCCTTTTTTAAAAAATGTGAGTTTAATTTATTCAAGCATAACTCCTTGCTAACCCTCTTGTTATTGAGAATTTATAAGGATGGCCAATTATCTGATGAGAAGAACTGAACATTAGTGTCAAGTGATTATTTTTCTTTCGGTGTACCTGCGTATTTAATAAATTAGGTTAGGTCACCTTATCCTGGAATTTTGCAAAGGCAAGAAAATTCAAGAGTCTCTATTTTAAATCTCACCGTTTTAAAACCAAAGGTCTTTGGATTAACTGGCTTGTCTAAGATCACACAGAAGGTTAGTGCAGGTGAAACACAGCCTTACATAAACAAGACTTTCCAACTCTGCATTCAGCTGGAATTTTCAGTAAATAGGAAATAATAAACAGGAAGATCATCCTCTTTTTATCCTTCTATAAAATTGAGATTTTTCTGAGAATCAAACTTTATTAGAGGGCAATAATTGGTCCTGGTCTATAAAATTAAAAAAAAAAAAGAAGAAGTAATGCTGCTATATCTAGAATAAAAGACACTGGAAAAGAAACTAACTGGCATCATTAAAAACAAAATAAAATATGAGTTGTTGAAACAGTACTCAAATCTTAAGGCTACTTGAGTTCATTGTAGTATCATTATGGCATTGATGAGTGTGGGAAAAACCTAAGAAATGCTGCTGGATGACATTGATAAATGTGGGAAGGACATGTGAACTTTTTCAGACTGATTGGTTTTTTTTGGTTGTTGTTGTTGTTGTTGTTTTTAACCCATCTGCAAGGCTGTTTTACAGGAAATGACAATCTTCTCTGCTTCTTCAAGAAAATGATTGTATCTGAGCCAAAGACAGACTTTTAATAATGAAGCTAGTTGTTTGTATCTACTTGCCATTGATTCCTTTTCTGAGAAAATATAATTATACTAGATGAGACATTCTTCCCCACCCCCTGTCATTAGCTTCTCCCAGCCGAGGCTGCTTTGGTGTTACAGATTTCACCCCCTGATTGCAGCATAAAGGGAGTGGCTCACTTCATGGAAGGCTGCTGGCTCCGGCTTATCCCCCCCTCCTGCTCCTTTATCCTACCATCTCCCACAGGCCACATGCTCAGTCTGGCTCCAGTCTGGGCCACTGGTGACAGGAAGCTGCAAATCGAGGTCAGAACAGCAGGAGCTGGTGGGCCCTCCTGGAGTGCTGGGTCAGATGTAGGCGGGCTTCATGAATTGTCCCTTGACTCTGAACTTTGTGGAATGCCTCCCTAATGTCTTGGGAAGGACTTCTCTGATAGCACCAAATTCTTGTTTACGTCTAGGCTCATGGGACCTAGGCTTCTAGGGACCTGGGCTCATCTCTCTGCATGTGTCGTGTGAAGTGAAGGGACCCTTTCTCCACTTTCACTGCTCTGGCGCACCTTCCCATGCCTCTTTGATCACTTGCACCGTTCTGGGATTAACCATAACAACGAAGAGACAAACATACATCTCTATGCCGTACTCTATAGCTACTTCCAGTTGGATTCCATCCAAAGGACTTTCCCCATTGCTGGTGCTGTTATTTAGGGGAACTTATAAAACATGACCAGTCATCTCCTGGGAATAACTAACGAACCCTTTTAAATCACATGTAACATTGTACATCCTGCAGCAATAGAAATTACTTCAAGATCTTTTAGTACAAAGTATACAATACTTGCCATGCAATCAAAACTTTCCTAAGTAATCTGCATTAAAACCCTAAGTACCTGGCACAAATGTAACAAATTATAAAGGAACAGTATAGGTAATAATAATTATTTATTGAATATATTCTTGTGAATGCAGTATTCTTTCTAATAAATTTTTTAAAAAATATCATGGGTAATATTTAAGTATTCTAACTCTAGCAATGACACTATCTTGAGAGTTACTTAATAAGTCATGTCATCTTAGATAGGTAGATCTAATTTTGAATGTTTGGAGACAGCATATGAAAGCTAATAGGTGAAGACAAAGAACATTTATAATCACATTCAGATTGTGGAAACAACTCAATAATACTGAGAATAAAAAAGTACTAGAGGTATAAAACTGCAAACCAGTATGTTTAGTTATAAACTATTAATTACAGTTATTTTTAAGTTCTCAAATGATTTAAAGTTTTTCAGATTTTAAACAGTGAGTCTCTGAGGGTATTCTGAGTACACTCTTTTAAAACCTAATGCCAGCCTTATTTCATGGCTCAGTTAACCCGATTCAGATTAATGATCTTCTTTGTACCCTATAACATAAAAATCAGTCACAAGTGACAAGATATTTATTTTGGAAGCAGTGTACCAACATTCAACATACAGCGAGGCTGAAGTGTATAGATAGAAATAGATACATCGAGATAGGCATCAATATCTGTGCCTGTAGAGATGATTTGGTGCCTCTGAAACCTCTTTTAATTGGATATTTCAGAGTAAAATTGATTTATTTCTTATAAGTCTAATTGTAACAATTTCCAGGAAAATGATTTATTATGATGACACAGATACATTGACAGTTCAGTAACACTGATCAATGATACTACCCGATGGACAAATGGTATGTTCTATGCTTCGGAGTGGCATCCAGGCATTGACTACTGAAAAGCCATTCGCAAAAGTCTCCAAGTGTGAAATAGCATTTGTGGGTATAAGTGTCAATCTCGTTGTTCATTATTCACTTTAGAATGCAACCTTGCTCTGATACAAATGGTTCAATAAGTCAAATTTTGTGTTAGAATCTGTAGAGCCAAGTGTTTTTCTTAAGATGGGTGGATATTTGTTTTTGTTTAAGTCCCTCTTCCAACTGGAAAGTTATCTTCCATAAAATCACCTCTGTCACCCATTTTTCTTCTCCATATCTCCCTCATCAGGTTGGCCAGGAAATGCTAACTGCTATAACAATAATCTCAAAATCTCAGTGGCTTGACAAATGATTTGCTTGTAATTTGCTTTGAACTCCAATAAGGGTCAAGGGTGAACTGGGGTGGAGCTCTGGCAGGGATTGGAATTCCTCCAATCTAGTAACTGCACAGACTTCTGCACTTTTGAGTATCCCCTGGATTCTGTACATGAAGCCAACAGGAAGGACGGAGAGCATGTGGGGCCGTAGGTGGAGGCCTGAAGGACCGACCCAGGAAGTGACAGTTGTCAGGACAGCCATTTAGTCCCATAGGTCCACAAGGGAGCCTCCCATAAGCCCTGGAAAAAAATGAAAATAAGAAAAAAATCATTGTATATAAACAGTATGATGTTTGACATACACACACGCACACACACGCACACACACACACATATATATATAACCACCATATATATATATATACACATATATATATATAACTTCAAAAGTTCTGTTTTCACTATTATTACTAAATCTCCACTAAAATTATATTACCAACACAACAGTCTAGACACTTACTAATTCTTTTCAGATTTTTACTTTCTATTTTTCTCTTTCATAGTTTCCAACAGTAACAATAAAAATTACCTTTTGGCTCCCAGCTAAAAGCAACCTTAAGTAGACTCTCTTTGATTCAGTAAATCTTGTTGGGTGTGCAGCTCTGATACCCAATACATCTCCCTTAGAAAACTTTCATGTAAGCAAATTATTATCACTTCATGATGACGAGCTACCAAGTGCCTGTTTCGCATTCATCTCTTTGATACGTAGGCATACAGCTATTTAATTTTCTTACAGAATTCTGTTTAGTAACCAAGGGGTCAAATTTTGCATAATAGATATTGGCAAAACTGATATTATGGGTCTCCTGATTTGGTACTGTATGAAATTCACATTTTTTTAAACCAAAATATTCATCATGATTTTAAGCAAGACTTGGGAACTGACTTCCTGTTTGTAAAAACTAAAAGGGATAAGAATTAGGTTAAATGGCACAATGAAGCAACCATTCGTCAAAATTTGAAGCCTCTCCAAAAGCAGACATTGAAACAAAACTTGAGTTTGTATAGAAGGTGATACCAGCTAGCACAAATAAGAGAAAGAAGAAATGGAGGAAGGCCAATAAAATTTATGTTAATTATAAACTTATTTCTGCAGGCAACAAAGGCACATTCCCACTGGGGAAGTACTGAGAAACCAGGTTAAATACGACTTTGAATTTCTTTCCAAGGGATAGTGAAGCTGGTGTATTTTTCTATCCACTCACACTCAATCTTCTGTACCCCAGGGAGTGCCTACTGCCTGACTAGGCAATTTCTTCTTTTTTTTTTTTTAAAGATTTTATTTATTTATTCAACAGAGATAGAGACAGCCAGCGAGAGAGGGAACACAAGCAGGGGGAGTGGGAGAGGAAGAAGCAGGCTCATAGTGGAGGAGCCTGATGTGGGGCTCGATCCCATAACGCCGGGATCACGCCCTGAGCCAAAGGCAGACGCTTAACAGCTGTGCCACCCAGGCGCCCCCCAACTAGGCGATTTCTAACAGCACTCTAAGTCTTTGGCAGTGAAGAAGAGAAAGAAAGAAAGAGACAGAAAGAAGATAAAATATTAACAAATATTGAATCTGGGTAGAGGGTTTATGAGTGCTTTGTACTATTCTCTAATCTTTCCTGAATCTAAGGAAAAAACTCATAATAAAATGGAGGAAGGCAAGGAAATGTTTCATGCCAAACAAGATGTCAATTATATGCTCACATGTTTAATAATATTAACCAATTACAACCATTATCTTAAACATCCTGTATGTAAGGATCACAATATTTGCAGTGTTTTTTGAACAATTCTAAAAATGTGAGTAATTGATGTCAAATAGATAACACAAGCACCCCAGATCTCTTTCAATATATTCACTTTGTCTGGTATAACGTTATATTGATGGAGTTTCAACTACCAGTATAAGATCTATTCAATGCAAAGAGAGATACAGACACACTGGAAACATTGAAAAGTCACGCGAAGTATGTCATAAGCTTGAGTCATTATGTTTAAATCCATAGTGACAGTAAGTTAAAATAGAAGCATATTGTCAGTTATGTTTGATGAGGCTTTCCCAATAAATAGTCACAGTAGACGAAGAAGGATCTCCCTCTCTCAGAAAGTTGAACTGATCACTAATGGTCTTTTCCGAAGAACAATTAGGAAGAGTCAAATGTAACTCACAGACATAGCTTCAACAGTAATCAAGGAGTTTCCTTGTCTAAAGATCTACTGTAAGTATAGACTTTATATAATGATATCTATCTATCTTCTCACTTGATGCTATTTACATAAATATAAAGACATACACACAAATACAATATTTGTGTGTGTATATAGATATATATACATATATACAAATATATATATATGTAAGTATGAATTAAAGTCCCTCTTCAGATTAGTTTATCATCATTACACAATGTATGGTAGTAAACAGAAGGTGTTGAAATAATTCACATAATGTAAATAAAGGAGAAAACTTACAGAAAGTCCTTTGACAATTTCTCATATTTTCAAACAATTATTTGTCATGTGTTTTCATTTATAAGCTCTAAGTATTCTGATTTTGACCACAATCCAAGGACTAACTGAAGACTATTCCCTGATTTTATTAAGAATAAAATCTGGACACTGATGATTCAATAGAATCCAACAGTATTTATGGAAAGTCCTGCATTTGAAGATGAACATTTGAGCTTCCACTTAATGCTGAAAGAATCAATCAGCTACATAACTCTTTAAAATGAGTTTTTCACCCCAAATATAGTAATGTATGTATCAACTGTTTCATAGTTATTTGTTCCTAAAGTCTGTTAAACATTAGGTACACATTGATAATCTGTACATTTTGTTTTCTTCCAGAAGGAGGAAGGTGGATATTTTGGGCTTTTCTTTTTTTCTTTTCTTTTTTTCTTTTTGTCTTTACATTAAGCCCTTCCCTCCAGTCCAAAGAAGAGAGAATTAGTTATGGAGGGTTGCTCTTCAGAATGCTCAATATCCTGACTTCCTCCTAGTTTTGAAGTTAATACTAATAGATATGGTTTCTTTTACCTTCCAGCCACAGGTTCACAAGAAGGTGTCTGGACCAGCCACCAAAGGTAGAAGGTACGGTTCTCTCTCTTTGTCTCTGTCTCCCTCTCTCACCTCTCCCCTTTCTTTTCCCTCTCTTCCTGTCTCATTTGTCAACTGGATTAAGGACAAACTCTGATCTGGTAAGGGCTGGAGCAGTAATCTAGACCATTCTGCCTTATGAAGAAAAACCTCTTCTTCTCGTCATTGCACTTATTTTTGTTGTAATTAATAGATGTAACTCTTTACTTCTTTGGAATCCAGAGATCCAAAACCATGTGTCGGTGTGTGTGTGTGTGTGTGTGTGTGTGTGTGCGCTCGCGCGTTTAGAAGGAGTGAAGATAGAGAAGGCCTACAGCTTTCTTTTTTGCTGTTTTGTTATTGTTTTTGTTTTTGGTTCACTTAGGAAAAGAAGCCCTATACTCATTTCCAGCTAATTTATTAGATTATCAAATTAGATCAGGTTATGAGGCTCAAGTCTTGATATCAAATCAGTGTTTAGATTGTCTTGGATTATTAATTCAGCTCGTGTATGACTTCAACTCCTGTAAGGAAAATAACCAGCAAGAGAAACATTAATTTATTTTCAATCCTCTGGAATCATATACTTCACCTCAGTCTAGCCAGAATGTATACCATTGTGCAAACAATTGGCAAAAGTTTGTCCTGCTGTTTCTCACAAAGACTCTCAGTTTATATTTCTCAAAACTCTTAATAAAATCTGTGCATGATCAGTTAGAAAAAAATTACAGATGGATTTTCAAAGGATAAGAAGAGCATTGAATGTCTCTTTCATTTTTAACATTCTGGAACCTGAAATGCATCTGAAATCAGTGGGTTTTACATTGAAAATGGCCTAATTTTTTGTCAGTATATAAAATAATTATATCCCTTTTAATCAATAGTATTTGAATTCATAGAGACTTCCACAGCATGAATGGTCATCTAATCAATCCCATGAATAACTTGTTAAAATGAAGCCCAACTTGAATCACTGAAAAGAAAAGGAAAACGAACAAACAAAAAACAAACCTCAGATATTTTAGTAGCCACAGAATAGATAGTATCCTTTTGAGAAAGACAACTGGGTAGATAGAATATACAAATCAGATCTGAGGGACATTAACAAACATATCATTAACTTTTGTTTAGATACTGTCAAAGGTGTGGTGGTTTTAAGCACTTCAGGATGTTTCAGAAGCAAATGGCAGAAAACTCAACTCACACAGGCTTCTTTTATTAGCTCATGCAACTGAAAAGACCAGGGTGTATCTGGATTCTAGTTCCACAGACATCATTAAATGGGGCTGCTCTCACTCTTGTTAACTGCATTCTCAGGCTCTTTGTGGGCTCAAAATGGCTATATCTTAACGGCCGTAAGCTGAGTAGAAAATGAGTATTTATTTGACGGAGAATTCAATGAAGTTTATTTTAATTGTGCCAACCTGGAACATGTGCCAAATCTGGAACTAGAGGCTAAAAGCATGTAATGCTCTAATTGGCCTGTGTTAAGTCCCATATTCCTGCTTGGGATGAATATCACCCAAAATATATAGAACACAGAGTGTGTAGATATTTCAAGACCTGCTTATACACACAAGTACACACACACACACAATACACAGATTACATGTACATTTTGTATATGCAAGTAATACACTATGTAAAATGGGTATAAATATTTAAATATATTGTACACAGCATATATACATTATATATAAATTACACATCTAATTGGAAATCATGATAGTTTGGTTTTTGAATGTGAAAAAAATCTTAAACACTTGAAAAATATAAAGCAATTTGAAACTGGAAATTGGAAATTTTAGAAATATGTGAAGTGTAAAGTCAGAACAAAAATGCTATTAAAATCAGGAACAGATGATAATGCACACTGATGTTAAATAGAAGACAAAATTGAGTATTAGTATTTAAGAGAAAAAATGTTTTAAATATAAAATCCATCAGATACATTATTATCTATTTTCTAATCTTTTCAAGTAGGTAAAGCCATCCAGACAAAAAGCTACATTAATTTCTTTTGCTGATTATCCAGCAAAATGACATCTCTGATCAATGTGGAAATAGCTGAAAGGATGGAGGCATAGGTCTCCAAGTCACCATGTCAAACCTTGCTCACCTGAGAAAAGACGTGAATGTTCTTTATGTGTAGCTTAAAGAAAGAATAACATGACTCCATCAGTTGGTCAGCAATCACCGCTTCACCAACTTCTTCAAGTAACTATCACTGTGTGCTTTCCCCAAGACCTTCAATGACCATAATGACAAATAGAACAAAACTGCTATTCTTTTTTTTTTTAACTTTTTAAAATATTTTATTTATTCATCTGAGAGAGAGAGAGAGTGAGAAAGAGCATGAGAAGGGAGAGGGTCAGAGGGAGAAGCAGACTCCCTGCTGAGCTGGGAGCCCAATGCCGGACTCTATCCTGGGACTCCAGGAACATGACTTGAGCTGAAGGCAGTCACGTAACCAACTGAGCCACCCAGGCTCCCCCAAAACTGCTATTCTTAAAGACAGATGAAACTCCCATGACCTAGCCTTTTATCTTGGCCCAAAATATGATAATTTCAAAAAAGTTGAAGAGGCAAGCAATTAACACTAAACAAAGAATTACTTGTTAATGAGTTAATATATCTAAATTTTTAAAATCCTCTCCCACAAAAACAAAAACAAAACAAAACAAAAGTTGAAAATCTTGGAAGAGAGCACAGGTACTACTTTCTCTGACATCAGCCATAGCAACATTTTTCTAGATATGTCTCTTAAGACAAAGGAAATAAACACAAAAATAAACTATCAGGACTACATCAAAATAGAAAACTTTTGCACAGCAAAGGAAATAATCAACAAAACTAAAAGAAAACCTACTGATGGAAGAAGCTATTTGCAAATGATATATCTGATAAAGGGTTAGTATCCAAAATATATAAAGAACTGATACACCTCAACACCCAAAAAACAAATAATTCAATTAAAAGTGGGCAGAAGACATGAATAGACATTTCTTCAAAGAAGTCATCCAGATGGCCGAAAGACACACGAAAAGATGCTCATCATCACTCACCACCAGAGAAATGCAAATCAAAACTACAATGAGGTATTACCTCACACCTGTCAGAATGGCTAAAATCAACAACACAAGAAAAAAGTGTTGGAGAGGATGTGGAATAAAAGGAATCTTCATGCACTATTGGTGGAAATGAAACCTGGTGTAGCCACTGTGGAAAACAATACGGAGATTCCTTAAAAAATTAATAATGGAGTTACCATATGATCTAGTAATCACAATACTGGGTACTTACCCAAAGAATTTAAAAACACTAATTCAAAAAGATATATGCACCTATGTTTACTGCACCATTATTTACAATAACTAAACTATGGAAGCAGCCCAAGTGTCCATTGGTAGATGAAAAATAAAGTAGAGGTTGTATATATAGATATAAACACACACACACACACACACACACACACACACACACACACACACGTATGTATGTATTACTCAGCTATAAAAAAAAAAGAAATGAAATCTTACCATTTGCAATGACATGGCTAGATCTAGATACTATGATGCTAAGTGAATAAGCCAGGTAGAGAAAGGCAAATACCATAGAATTTCACTCATATGTGGAATTTAAACAAAACAAATGAACAAAATAAAAAAGAGAAAAACCAAAAAACAGTTTCTTAACTATAAAGAACACACTGATGGTTACCATAGAGGAGGTATGTGGGGGATGGGTGAAATAGGTGAAGTTTAAGAGTACACTTATCATTCACTTATTATGATGAGCACTGAGTAATGTACAGAATTGTTGAATCAGTGTATGTACACCTGAAACTAATATAACACTGTATGTTAACTAACTGATATATATATATATATATATATATATATATATATATATATATATATATATATATATATAATACCCAAGGGCCAGAAACAATAACAGTAACAACAAACAAACAAAACAAAATGTAACTTATGTGTACTATAACGTCTTTGACTCTGGAGTACTAATGGGGTATGATTCACTTTTTAGGGTTCCTGACAACACCACACAGACCCCATTCTGACACTTGACAGTCCTATGCAGTCATAATACCCCTCATAAAATTAGGTTTCAAAACTTGAAGTGCACAAGTCCATGCCATTCTGGACTCAATCCCCAGACTTGCATAATACAGATTTCATGGCACCTGGAGCTTCATTGATATTGTCACTGCTTCTTCCTATTACCTAAAGCAGGAGTTGGCGTGTAGTAGGTAAACAAACAAACAAACAAAAGTAGTGCGGGAATGAGTGACTAATCAAATGAATGACAGAGTATATGAATGTCTTGGGTTTAGAGAGGGTCTCACATTGGGCAAGTAGGCTTCTTGCTTGTTGGAATTTTCAATTAAGCTACAGATACCACAGTGGCTTTTGTTAATAGTTACACTGGAGGTAACGTAAATTTAGAGTTGGGACAACATGAACATGGTAAAGGAGAGAAGGCCAGCCCTATAAGGGAAAACAACGCAGCAATAAACTGACATCCAGACTCATCAATTCCTGGATCCAATTTTTTTCTAAGCTGACCTGCTCTTTCTCTCCTTCACCTTTTCAAAGTTCTCACACAACCTTCCAATTAATCCTTTTTCCCTTGTAAAAGATTGAATAGATTCAGTTCCTTGCAATAATACCTTCCTAACACATATGACAAAGTACTTTTCATATTTATTATAGTCCAAGGTTGCCTTCACCACTTGAGGTAGCATGATTAATTTTCGGCTTCCATGTGTTATATTTCAAGTTTTAATTTTAACTAGTGTACTCCTTCTAGAGAAGTCCCCATCCTTATGTCACAGACAAAGAAACAAAAACAAAGGAAAATGCCTGCCAGTAGGTAGAAGAATAAAAAAAAAAAATGAATCCAAGAGAAGTGGGCACATGTATCCCTTGGTAACAGCCATTTGTCCCTGTGTCTATGGAGAAACAGAAGAGAAGCAGAGTCACAATCATCGCATGGGTAATTGATCTAAGTAGCAGGAAGAGGTGGGATTGTTTTTACAGAATGAGGGGAAGACATCCACTGTATTGGGACTTTCTTCATCACCATTACATTTCTCAGATGTTGATTAGTAGAAATCAGAGAAGTAAGTTCATCTAACACTGGGCTTTTGAAAGATAGGTGCTTATACCATTACAAGGATGAGATAATTTTGTGTTTAATTAGGAATGGCAAGAAAATAATGGCTCATGGATTTTAAAACCCAACCAGGAAGGAAATAAAGAAAAAGATAATAACGGATGGAAAGAATAGAACTGGAGTGACAGAGGACACCCCTCCATAGAAGGAACAAAAAAAGGGCAAAAATTATCTGAATCAACTTTTTCAGAACTCTGGAAATGAATCATCTTGCAGCATCTCTGTGAGAGCTTACTGGGGGAAAGGGTGACTTATCCTCAGTGAAAATGATGAACTTTGTGGCATTTTAACTTACAAAAGTCCCATTCCGTGTCCCCTAGCTCAGCAGTAACTATGAAAAGAGCAGTGTGAAGACTATACCAGAGGGAGAAGATAGACCTCATTCACAAAGAACCTGTGACCTGTCTTATTCTGACCTGTCAAGTGGTTACATGGAAGACAGGCTCAAATTGTCTCTGACCGTCTATTTCACCTAACTCAAGACTGGCTGAGTGCTAAACTGTTTCCTGGGGAAATCTGTCAAAAAATATTTACAAGCTAATTTATTAGGTTGCTGCTTCCTGAGACAATAGACAATAGTTGTAACAAACAGCATACTAACCAAAAGACACACACACACACACACACACACACACACACACACACACACATTTCTGAGGATCTAAAAGACCACACAGATGTTCAGGGTTTTGAACATGGTTAGGGAAAACTTCCTCCTAAAGAAGTAAAGACAAAGAGAGTTGTCAACTGCCTGGGTGAGTGTTGGAACTATGCTTCAATATATATGCAGAACTGTAGGCAAAGACTAGAAGATTGTTGTTGTTGTTGTTGTTGTTGTTGTTGTTGTTCTAGGTATTTTAGGAATTCCCTGTCCAATGTGTGGCTAACTTCTAAGCTAATGGAAGAGGAACTTCAGGGGCCACAATGACAAAGAATAGACTTTACACAGACTTTACAGTTAGCTCAGAAAAATCACTAACTAAACAAACAGCAACATCTGAAATAATCATCAAGAACAATAAATCTTGGGAAGGAGAGAGAATCCGATTTCCAAGGTTGCTATATTACAGTATTGAAAAAAAGCTAATTTAAACAAAAATGTTCAAAACAAAAACAAACAAGAAAATATGGCCCTTAGATAGGAAAAATAAGTCAATAGGAACTGTGCCAGAAAAAGCCCAGGCATTGAATTTTTTTAGAGAAAGACTTCAAATCAACTATTTAAAATATTTGGACGAGCTAGAGAAAACTATTTCCAAAAAGCTGAAAGAAATTATGAGAATGATATTTCATCGAACAGAATATCAATAAAAAGTAGATACCATTTTAAAAAAATAGAAATTTTGGAGGTGAAAGTACAATAAATGAAACAAAAATATCCACTAGAAAACCCCAAGAGCAGATAAGAACAGACAAAAGAAACACAATCAGCAACCCTGAAGATGGGTCAATTGATATTATCCAGTCTGAGGAACAGAATAAAAAAAAATAAATGAACACAAATGAACAGAGGCTTACAGTCTTGTGGAACATCATCAAGATTACCAACATATGCATAATGGGAGTCCCAGAAAGAAAGAAGAAAAAAGTGAAAGAAAAGAGGAATAATACTTAACTACATAATTCCGAAGTTGACGAAAAATGTTCCTCTACAAATCCAATAATCTAAATAAACTGCATGCAGGATAAAATTAAACATATCCACATATGGAAACATAAAAACAAAACAAAACACCTCTCAAATCCAAATACAAAGAATCCTGAAAGCAGCAAGGCAGGAGTCATTCATCATTTACAAGGGAGCCTCAACAAGATTAACAACTAACTTCTCATCAGAAAATATGGAGACCAGGAGGAAATAAGACGACATATTCAAAGTTCTGAAAAGAGAAATCATTTTTCTTTAATCAAGAATTATTTATCCTATAAACTATTCTTCAACAATGAAAAAGACATGCAGACAAAACTGAGAAAGTTCATGCACGCCATACTTGCACTACAGCACACGGACTACAGGGAGTCTTTCACTCTAAAATGAAATATTTCTGAACAGTCACTCAATTCCACACAAAAAGATAAAGAACACTGGGAAGGGTAAATATAAAAGACAATATAAATATATTTTTTTGTTTGTGACACCTTTTTTCCCTATCCTATTTAAAAGACTACTTATCTAAAATATTACTTATTTAAAGTAGTAATTACAAATCTAGGTTGACACACCCATAATATGTAAAGATGTAATCTGTGGGAATAACATCATAATGATGAGAGAGGCGATAGGTAGATAGATAGATAGATAGATAGATAGATATGATATTAAGTTGATATACGATATATTAACTTGATATTAGTCCAAACTAGATCATTATAAATTAAGATGGTGACTAGATGTTAACTAAGATATCAATTCCCAGAGAAACCAATACAAAATATAGTAAAAGAAATTTCAAAGGAATTGAAATAGTACACTAGAAAATATATATTTCATACAAAAGAAAATGGTAATGAAGGAAATGAGGAACATGAGACACAGGATGTATAGAAAGCTAATAACAAAACTGTATAACTAAGTCCTTACTTATAAATAAACTACATATAAATAGATCACACTCCAATTAAAAGACAAGGAGCGATAAAACAAATATAAAACTATGATTCAACTATACTGTCTACAAAAGACTTACTTTAGATTCAAAGATGCTAATAGGTTTCATGCAGAAACCAAAACAAGACAAAACACAAAACAAATTGGTTTCATGAAGGGAGTAGTCAAAAGAGCTGAAGTTGCCACACTAACAGTAGACAAAATAGTGACTTGTTTTTAGATATCCACATGGAAAAGGCTGAATTTAGAGCCTTAGCTCACACTATATGCAAAGAAATAATAATAATTCGAAAAAGATCAGACCTAAATGTAAGAGCTGAAACTATAAGACTCTGAGTAAGATAAATAGATAAAAATCTGAGTGACCTTGAAGTAGGAATTTTTTTTTTTAAGGTATGATACCAAAAGCACATGAAATCAAAGAAGAAAAGAGGTGAATTGGACTTCATCAAAATTAAGATATTTTGTTCAACAAAGAACACTATCAAGAAAGTGAAAAGACAAGCCACAGAATGGGAGAAAATAGTTGCAAATATATAATTAATAATAGTGTAGTATCCAGAAAATATAAAGAACACTTATAATTCAATAACTAAAAGACAAATGACCCACATGAAAAACTAGTCAAAGGATTTGAATAGGCATTTCTCCAAATGAAGATACAGAAATGGCCAATAAGCATACAAAAAGATGTTCATTAGCATTAGCATTCATCATTAAGGAAATACCAACCAAAGCCACAATGAAGTGATGGAAGTAGTTGTTTCAGAGCACGTTAATACTCAGTCTCTACCGACAGGAAATTAGATGCACTTGAATTAAATGTCTAAATTACTAAAAATAGGAAATACATCCAGGACATAAGTGCAATTTCATTTATAACTCCTTGAATTCATGTCTGTGTTGCTTGATTTATTGTAATCCAAAACATGAGATTTTAGGAGTGCTTCAGTGGCTCAGTTAAACACCGACTCTTCATTTATGCTTGGGTCATGATTTCAGGGTTGTGAGATCAAGCCCCTCAGGGGGGCCCGTGCTGGGTGTTGAACCTGCTTAATATTCTCTCTCTCCCTCTCCTGCTGCCCCTACCCCCCTCTCTCCATCTCTAAACAAACAAAGAGCGGGATTTTAGAATGATTTGCCTTTACTCTAAAATAGGAGAGACACTGAAATCATCCTCTTGAATATCTTGAATCTCTGGAAAAACTTGTTTCCTAAATAGATGGTGGAAAGAGAAAGTTGGCTGAAGTTCTAGGAATGACCAATAATGGTAAATTTTTTTAGAAAGAGAAAGTTGGTATACATATATATTAACTTGATATTAATCCAAACTAGGTTGTTAGAAATTAAGATGTTAACTAGTTAACATCTTGATTGAATTGATTTGGTTGGAAGAGGACTCTCAATTCATGATAGCAGGTCATTCTGCTATAGGATATATATAACTATAGAACTATAAATACATAAGGTATTTCCCCAAACTTCTAAGCACAGGTTCATACACACACACACACACACACACACAAACACACACACACAAAAAAACCTGAAACCTGGTGTATTATAGGGCTTTCAGTTATAGTTCCATAAATGATTGCTGCATTTTCAGTGTTATAAAATGATTCCCGTTTGATTCATTTTGGTCTATGTTCTGTTATGTTAGAAAGGTGTCCATTCAAATGTCCCCCCAAGGGACTTGAGGCTCAGATGTAATCATTGCTACTATGTATTGGGTATCTGTGACTCCACTTAATATTTGAAATTACTTTATATTAAATATTTGAATTGTCTATTATTGCCATTTTATGGGTGAGAACACTGAATCCCAGGAAGGTTAGATAAATCTCACCAAATCAGGAGAAATCTGTGAATTAAACACAGTATTGTCAGACTTTAAATCCAGTGTGCTCTTTGCTACTTAAATATATCTTCATAATATAAATAAGAGAAGCCCTTCATGCTATGTTTATTCCATTTCTAACCCATGGAATTTAATATAAGGAACTATTTAGATCATGTACCCTATACTATTATGCAATGGTAAATAAGCAAGTGGCTATTGAATAAACATAATTAAAAATTAGAAGCGGTGACTTCTCAATCTTCAAAATGTTACTCAGGAAAAATTTGAAAACAAGACATAAATAAAAGATATTCTAGGAAACAGTCTATTTACTAAAACAAATGTTATTTTAACAAAGAAAAACCTGATTCTTCATGATTCAGAGAATTCATCAGATACTCTTCTTGTTTTTAGCTTCCCTATGGTTTTTGTCATGAAGCCATAATTAATTATAAAAAGAAAATTTCCATATAGCGTGTTCTATGAAAAGTTGAAAAGAGAGCATTAGAAGACTGTCATAGTGGAGACCTATTTTAAGACCATTTATATAAGACATCCCAGATAATTATACTGTAGAAGTTATCTTTTCTATATTTAGGAAGCATTTTAAGTGATAAATGCAGAAGAAAACCATCAAAGTCACTAGGAATAGAATATGATCACTTTCCAGAGTGATTCTGAGAGAAAACCACACAATGGCTAAAAAAAATAAAAATAAAAAAGACTTGGGCTAGGACAATAAAATAAACATGATTTATTCTATTGCACATAATTAATAATCTAATGTTTTATAGAAAAAAAAGCCTGTCATTAGGTAAACAGAATGACCTCCACCTCTTCACTTCTGATCAAAATTTATTGAATTTCCTAAACATTCATACTTCAACGGTTAATAAACTAGTCCGTGTAGCTAGCTGAATTGGTTAGCAGGCGATACCAATCCGTAAGATTAGGGGGTCAGTCTCCATGTGGAACATTTAGCTTTGCTCCTGTTATCATAATGATCATAAACGGCTTCTCTAACTCTCTGTTCTGCTTCGTTGAAAGCTGAATGAAATGGATAGACATTGGAAATATTTACAACTTGGCATAAAAAAAATTTCACATGTACAAATAAAAGCACCTTTGTCTGTTAAGAACAGTTCTAAAATTGCTGTATTTTAAATGTTGTGTTTAAATGCTGTGTTGATTCGGCTATGGCTCCTTCAAGAATTTCCAAGAAAGGATCCCAGTAAATTTTAACAATCTAGTTAGGGAATCTAGGCATGAGTAGTTGAACTACTGGACAAGACAAGCCTGTAGGTCTTTACTCTCAGCAACACCTCTGATAGTCTGAAAAGAGGAATATGATGTGGGTTTATGTAGGTCAGATTGCACAAAACAAAACAAGGTATTTAATTCAACTTACTTTCAAATAAACAACAAGTAATGATTTAGTGTAAGTATGTCCCAAATCTTATGTAAAAAAATATGTTTAAAATTTCACATGGTCAAGAATGATTTTGTTTGTAGATTAAACTGCAGAGAAACTAGAGGGAGAAACAGACTGCATGAATTTGACTTGTTAGCAAACTCACTCTTCAGAATAAACCCCTCAGAAATCAGTTCGATTCTTTCAGTGAAACATTTTGCAAACTCTTATATGGAGACAGTGGGATGTTTTATGTTAATTCCATCTTTGATATTGAGTGCTCTGTACGTAAATACTCAGCTAACAGATCACTCAATGTTTTAATCTTTGTTTTAGCCCCTTTTCAATCACCTATCATTTTACTATCTCAGAATTCATTACTATCTACATTTAGAAAGGAAATGAAAAATGGAAAAATTCACTGAACCAGTTTTCCTATTTGATGAAAAAAGAGTTTAAATACTTTAAAGATTGAAGCCAGGTTTTAGATTACCTATTGGTTTCATTCTCCTAATAAAATGAATAAATGACATCTGGCTGCCTCTAATTTAGAAAAATGCTCTGAAAAATCATCTGCCAAAATCTAAATTGCACGTCTGTTTCAAGAATATTCATAAAACTGAAACTTTAACTATTTTAGATATGTTCAAAAATATATTTTACAATAACATCATGTATTATAAAGTGTGTTTCTTAAATAGGAAATGTTTGACTAAAATGTTGATGTTAAATTATGTATATATATGTATATATATACATATATACACACATAAATAAATATATCATACCTATTATACTTTCATGTGTTTATATAACCATATGTAACCTTTTATATGTAACCATGATGTTAGTTTTAGTATTTTTATAGGAAGGAAAACAGCAAAGTTTAAATCTATCAGTAATTAATGATTTTAAAAAGCTTGTCCAGGCTTTGTGAAATATATGGTCAAGAATATGTAAAAATCACTGTAATTCTTGGCTAAATTAATGTAAACAAAGGGCCAACTCTTTGTTCCTTTCTTCCTTCCTTCCTTTCCCTCCCTTCCTCCCTCCCTCCCTCCCTTCCTCCCTCCCTCCCTTCCTCCCTCCCTCCCTTCCTCCCTTCCTCCCTTCCTTCCTTCCTCCCTCCTTTCTTTCCTCCCTCCCTTCCTCCCTCCCTTCCTCCTTTCCTCCTTTCCTTCTTTCCTCCCTTCCTCCTTTTCTCCCTTCCTCCCTCCCTCCCTTCCTTCTTCTTTCTCTTTCTTTCTTTCTTTCTTTCTTTCTTTCTTTCTTTCTTTCTTTCTTTCTTTCTTTCCTTCTTTTTTCCCCTTATTACCTTATCTAGGCCTATATTGAAAAAATACTTACTCAATCTTAAGTATAACACAGTCACTGAACTTCTACTAATCATTAGTAATAGCTTGAGTATGAAACTTTAAAATCATACTACTTTAGAAAATAAAATAAAATTCTTAGTTGAAAGATTATGATAAACTTTTCTGAAGAATATCACCTGTAACACAAGAATCTTATTTTTCATATTCTCATTCTCTAGAGATCTGAGTGACTAGACAAGTATAAGACAGATGTTGGCTGACTTTCACCCTCTGGAAACAATGGTCAGGTTAATAACTTGACCTATCTCCTAGAAAGAAAATTGAAGCCATTCTTCCACTTGGTTTAGACAGTGACCATGAAAAGAAGTTATTATAAGCAATGTAATGAAGACCATAACATTTTTGTCATGAGCAAATCTATCACTGACAAACCTAAATTTCAACTCAAAATTTGAGATTACTTGTCAATGAAGCAAATTAAATGAAACCAGTAAAGAAATCCATACTGAGGAGTGCAGAAGGAAACATTGATCATGGAGGCTCCAGGAAATATGTTGGAAAACTGTTTTTAATTTCATGTTGCAGGGGCAAAATTCTGATAGAATTCACTTGCTAAGCCGTAAAGTTAGGTGCACACAGCAGTGCTCCATTATCAAATTGTATTAGTGAATGATGACTATGATTGGAGTGGGCTCTGAAGGCACATGTCAGATATATGAACAACATGTTTGTGGTATGGTGTCTCAATGAAGAGTTTTTTGAGAAAGAGGAATTCAAGCCTCATATATAAATCGTTCTACAAGATATGCTGGTACCACCCAGAAAGGATAGTTTCAGCATATGGGCAGTGAAGAACAGTGGTAAGACAATACTCCCAGTTGGCATAATTTTGAGCAGTATACCTTATTTGTTTTGCTTAAAATGAAAAAAGGGCAAAATACAGATCTACACTGATATGTGGACAGAGGCTAATGATTTGGATGGATAGTCAAGAACCTGGAAGAAATGCAATTGGAAAATTGGTGATAAAAATTTCTGGGAAATAGCTCATGAGATGGCATCATTCCCTGAGGAAATAAGACAACCAGGTTGATTGCATTGGTCCGACTGATGATATTACACTATTGTTACCATGAGAAGGGCAAAACTGTTCTCACTGGAATAGACACTTGCTCTGGATATGGATTTGCCTTCCCTGTCTGTAATGCACCTGCCAAAATCACCATCCATAGGCTTACAGCTGAATTGTTCATTGTCATGATATTGAGCATAACATTGTTTCTGACCAGGTAACTAATTTTACTGCAAATAAAGCCTGTTGAATGGACTTGGGCACATAAAATTCACTGGTCTTACTATGTTCCATGATACCATGAAGCAACTGTCCTGATAGAATAAAGGGATGGACTTTTGACAACTTGACAATTTGTGCCATTTGAATGACAATACTTTATGGACCTAGGGTAATGTCCTCGAAAATTCTCCCAGGTTTTAAGAGTC
Organism: Ursus arctos; assembly: GCF_023065955.2. Classification (NCBI taxonomy): domain Eukaryota; kingdom Metazoa; phylum Chordata; class Mammalia; order Carnivora; family Ursidae; genus Ursus; species Ursus arctos. The sequence goes on from NW_026622764.1 coordinate 6,953,942, forward strand.
TTGTAATCAAGGATTAAATTGGGAGTAATTCCTTTCACTACTATCCCTGTTGATTTATTAGAAAAATTTTGTTTCGTTTTCATGAAAAGTTGGGTTCTGCCAGTAGAGAGGTCTTAGTTTGCAAAGGAGGAATACTCCTTCTACAGAACTCAGTAATGATTCCATTAAATTAGAAGCTTCAACTGCCACTTGGCCACTTTGGGCTTCTTGGACACCCAAAATGACAGGCAAAGAAAAGAGTTTTCATATTGGATGGGCTGATGAGCAATGGTTATCATAAGGAAATTGGGTTGCTACTAAAAATGGGGGGGGAAGGGTGAGTATTTTTGAATTCATTTTAATTTTCCAATGTTCTGTGATAAAAATTAATGGAGACTCTGATACAGGCAGGATGATTGTCAGCACATTCTCTTTAGAAATGGAGGTCCGTGCAACATTTGGAGGGCATAAGTGAATCAGCAGTCATTACCCCCTGAAGGTTTCTTTGCTGGGACACAGAAGTGTTGACTCTCAGCTTTTCCTTGCTTTCACTTCCTGCACGTGCAGCTCTTTCAGTCTGCTCCCTGGGCTGAGTGACAGCAACACCAGTGCCACTACCAGGTAGAGGGTGAACAATTTTACACACGTATCTGCACCAGTTCCCCCGCATGGCTCCACTGAAATTGCTGGACACCCTTGGCTTTCCAGATTTTCCCATAAGTTCCTACATGTCTACCCAACATATCACAGTGCTTTGCAAAAATTGGTTATTGACTTGTCTGACCCTTCAGCTCTTCTTTCCAGACATTATCACCCCAACTGCTTTCACTTTGAGTAAAGTCTAAATCCAAGAAGCCCCCCCCCTTTTTTTTTTTATAAATACTCATAGCAGTTCTGCCTTCTTGGTGAAACACTGACTAATACAGCTCTAAATTAGAAGCCGAAATATTTCAGATAGGTTTTTTCCTCATTAATTTACCAAAAAAAATTATTTTCTGCACAGCTGTTTACTTTCCAGATAAATCACTTGCTTTTCTGCCAAGAAATATCTGTTCCATCAAATTACAAGCATCATTATTATCCAGTCATAAATTCCCAATAATAAATAGATCATGGAAAATGAGTTGAATGTGAATATTCAACTAGTTTCAATATGGGCACTTGACTACATTTTATCTCCTCATCCCTGCTACCCCATCCTTTGTTGTTTTAATCTATTAGAGGGATTCTAGCAGTTAAAAGAAGAAAGGCATTTTCCCTAGACTAAAGATAATGATTTCTTCACGTCCATGAATTATTTGAAACCTGAGCTCTCACTGACTTGAGGTAAAGGACACTAGTTTGTAGTTTGCTAAGTGATTTAGACATTAAATAAAATGTTTCTTCAAGATATATTGATAACAGACAAGGGAAAATAATGTGTGTGTGTTTGTGTGGGTACATGTGCATGTGTTCTTGGATTTATATTAAGAGGTAATGGAGGAAAGCATGAAGAGAAATAAATATGAGGTCCTGGAAACCAGGGACACTAGAAGAAGGGCCTTATCTATGAAGAGAAAGAATATGTGGGGAAAGTGCCTGAGAGAGACTACTGGGATGGCCTTGGTCAAGAGACTTTATTGTTATTCAAATCAAAGAATTGCAAGAAAAAGACTTGGTTTTCACAAAGTGAGAATCTTGAGTTTTCCCATTATCTCCTCCTCCCAGGGCTCCCCCTGCAAGTTGTTTGGGGGCAAAAGAGAGAATTTTCTCCTTCTCCTTAATGTTTTGGTACGTGATGAACTAAACAGAGAAAAGTATCTTAGTTTAAATACTTTGTGCTCTGTGCCCATCAGAGTCTTCAGTGTAGACGTCTTTCCACAACATGCCATGACAGTAATAAGCCCAATGTATGACTTTCAGGAATGAGCATCCAGTGGGTTCATGGGAAGAACGCCTGTATACATCAAAAGGAGGGTGGGGTAGGCAGCCAATTAGGGATACCCACCTGGGACACTTGCTGGTGAAGATCCATTGTTATAGAACCATGTTCATTGCCATTAAAATGCTACTGAGTTTTGAGACTTTTGAGGATCTTTAAGACATTGAAATCATTTTCTCTACAAATACTTCCAATTGTTGATAGAATACACAAGTATAGAGAAATTCTCTGATTAATTTTGAAATCTCAAGTTAATGAAAAATGTTTTATTTTAAATAGGTACCCCTTTTAAAATGTTTCCTATATCAAATTCAATTCCAAACCCCATCTTAAGAGTCGTTGAGTTAGGTGTTGGATGAATGTTCCAGTAGCACCAAAGATACGGCCTCTCCCTTTCCCCCTCTTCAGCCTCAATTCTCATGCCCATTATCACTGTGCTCTGGGTGCAAACTGCATTCACTGCCTTGAGCTCTCCTGCCTGCTTTCTGCCATAGGGATTGAATCAGCAGTTCTCTTCCCTGAGAAGCTCCCCCTTGTTGCTCTGTATGCCTCACACCTATCCTGTCTTTCTCAACTCTGTGCTCCTGAAGAATCTCTTTCTAACCTCCTGAAGCCCTACAAACCGACCCCTGATCCTCAACCTCCCTTTATTAACAACTGTCACAGTAAAAAATAGATAAATAAATAAATAAATAAATAAATAAATAAATAAATATAAATAAAATAGTAATAATAATAATAATAATAATATGGTCATTTGCTACTCTGTTCCTCTGATAAGTTCTGGGAAGAACCCAAATTTCCACCAACTGATGAATGGATAAAGATGATGTGGTATATATGCACCATGGAATATTACTTGGCATTCAAAAAGAATGAAATCTTGCCATTTGCAACAATGTGGACGGAACTAGAGTGTATTATGCTAAGTGATACAAGCCGGCCAGAGAAAGCAAGTATATGATTTTACTCATAGGTGGAATTTAAGAAACAAAACAGATGAATATAAGGGAAGAGAAGGAAAAATAAGATAACAGAGAGGGAGGCAAACCATAACAAATTGAGGGTTGCTAGGGGGTAGGTAGGTGGGGGAATGGGCTAAATGAGAAATGGGGATTAAGGAGGGCACTTATTGGGATGAGCACTGGGTGTCGTATGTTGGTGATGAATCACTGGGTTACACTCCTGAAACCAGTTCTGCGCTGTATATTAACAGACTTGAATTTAAATTTAAAAACAAATAAAAAGTAAAACAAAAACCAAAAAACTCCATGAAAACAGGGACCACATCCAAATGTTACCAAACATTGTGTTTCAGTATTTCACACATAAGTTGGTAATACCTATTTAATAAATAAATATTTTTTATTGAGGTCTTTACTACCTTCAAATTTCCATATGTGTCTTTATTTAGAAATAAGACATATTCCATAAACTCTGTCCTTATATTATGTCTTAATTAAACAAAATATAATTAAGTGCATCTATACTACATATCAAGCACAGGGATAAAATTGTGCATATTGTTTTCTCAATAATGTAATTGAAATTGGGGATTTTGTAAAAAATGAGAAATGTGTTTAAATAAGCAAAGTATAAAATTCAAATGTATACAAGTTGGTTCCAGAAATGTTTTATCCTGCAGGAGTTTGTTGAAAGAGCCCCTCTCTATCATCATGTTTTACTTCACTACTCATGCATTTGAAAATCAGAAATCTGCCTGTTTACACCCTGCGGGAGACTTGTAATTTAAAAGTCAGAGCTCTAAATAATTTTAATGTTTCTCTTTTATTCAGTTTAATTATTTTCTTTTACCTGTAGCATCGGATTTCGTGCAGACTAGATATGTGATAAAAAACATATTGTACTTTATGTGAATTTCAAACTGCCAAGTTGTTATTAAACACATATCTAATAGCAATACACTTCTTCCTTATCTTCTGAAAATGAAAGCATAAATACGAGAGTCAATTGACATTAAATAATAATTATGTATCTTGGAAATTTGAAATTTGTATATAGATTATGGATTTATACGAAAACTCTAAAAAATAGGAGGTTTTGTTTTTATTTATTGTTTTCAAGATTTATTTATTTATTTGAGAGAGGGAGAGAGAGAGAGAGAGAATAAGTGTGAGTAGGGGGGTGGGGCAGAGGGAAAGAATCTCAAGTGAACTCCTTGTGGAGCATGGAGCCCGATGTAGGGCTTGATCCCATGACCCTGAGATTATGGCCTGAACCAAAATTAAGAGCCGATGCTTAACTGACTGAACCGCCAAGGTGCCCCCAAAATAGGAGGTTGAAAAGATAAAGTATGATCTGCTTCAAAACATATTCTATCACATCATAAATGCTTTATTTCAATGATGAGAATGCATTTATGGATCTGCAGGGAGAAAATTAACAAAATGAAATATGGATCTGAGGAAATCACCTCCAAAGTAGCACAGAGAATACACACAAAGGAGGGATACAAGATACAAATCCGAGAGAGCAGTTGAGAGCTCGGAGAAGAGGGGCGCCTGGGTGGCTCGGTTGGTTAAGCCTCGGACTCTTGGTTTCAGTTCAGGTCCAGATCTCAGGGTCATGACATCGAGCCCCACTTCAGGCTCTGTGCTCATCGGGGAGCCTGCTTCTCTGCCTTTCCCTCACCCTCTCCCTCTGCCCCTCCCCCCACTCATGCTCTCTCTCTCTCTAAAATAAATAAATAAATAAATCTTAAAAAATAAAAGAGCTCAGGGAAGATAAAACAGGATGTTCCTATGCACTCACGGGGAGAGTGGCGACAAAAGGATGAGACCCAAATATACTGGATGAACGCTTCCCAAAACTGAAAACATGTATTACTAGCTGTAACAGATGAAATGGGTTTCAGGAAAAATAAAGTAATAATTTAAGAAATCAACAATTCATACCTTTATAGTGAAACTACAGAAAACAATACAGGGAAAAACATAAAAGTAATCCAGAGAGAATCATAGCGACTCCCTGTGAAAGAGAGACAAACTATCTGCAGGTTTTGTATTAACTGAATAGAGGTTAAAAATAATGTTACCATACCTTCAAAATGCTGAGGAAACATGCAGCCAAGATACTTATAACAGATTAAGATATCATTTAAGAGTGGGAAATACAGACATTTCAGTTATACGAAGGCAATGAAAATAAATGCCACGGATCAGAAATAATGTCTGAGTTAAAATGTAAAGATCTATATTAGGAACTCTTTTGAGTAGGACTTGGTGTATTTTTGATTCCCGATTCCTAGCACAGTGCCTGGCGCATGGTAGAAGTTTAGCAAGTATTTTATCAATGAATAAATTTGCAATGATCTAACACAGTGCTACTTGATGCTATGAAAGTAAATGAGGTGGCCGAGAACAGTGGCCTGCAAAATAAGACATGCATATTCTGAAAGTACCCACATATTTTCCAAGGGATTCATAAATGAGGCCGTTTTAAGGGAATCAATTTATAGATCAGCGACTTCCAAATATACTCTTTCCTGGAATTGATTAGCCTGAGATTTTCCTACAGTTGAGGCAATACAAAGATTTCACCCCCCCCCCACCAACCTCTTCATTCAAAAACACTCTTTTCCCACTTGAAAAAAGAAAAAGACACTGAACACTCATGCTGAAATATCGTATGATGCACTGCAGTGAGGTGTAAAAACAACCAAATATAGGGCAACTAGAAATACTGAAATACTGGTGATTTTTTTTTTTTTTAAGCAGCCATCATACACTCTTGTTAGGGTTTTCTGTTTTTCTCTAACACTTTTTCCCTGAAAGTGTTGTATTTGAAACAGAGTATTTTAGCCTATGCTGGAAAATTCTAAGTTCAGACATATTGGAGAGGCTGTACATTAGTGTTTATGTTTTCTGAAATTTACTCAGAAAAAAAGATGAATGTCTAACATTTGCTAAAATTACTAACTGATGTTATTTTGTTAACTTGAATGCGTCTCTTCTACTTGCTAGAACTTACCAATTGCTTCTCTACAATTTCCTCATGCTTTTCATTTATTTATTAGATGCAGAATATCCCAATTTTGTTGAGGATGTTCCTGTAAATAATGCACTTAATACAAATCATTAATAAGCCTTTTTTGTAAGCTCTGCATTTCCTAGTGGACTCCTCTTATAAATGACCCTTTCTTTTATTTGCTGTTAATTTCCACTGCAATAGATCTTAGTCTAGCAGTAACTAATATGAAAAGATGGGCGTATTAGTTATTAGAATACAAAATAGTTCTCATTAAAAGTGCATCGCCAATGGAATTTTACTCTTATGTTTAGTAAATATAATTATTTCAAAATCAGAAACTTATTTTCTTTTAAGTTGCTGTAAGTATTATTTATAATGTTAACTTTAAGGCTTCGGAGCTGTATGAAAACAAAGTGTTTTCCACTGTGCAGTTCAGGAAATACGACTTTGCCAGTGTTCCTGAGTCTCCTTCAGGCATCTTCCCAACCGATAGCCAACGACCTTTTATTCGAAATTCGTAGGGTCATCACTGTCTGCTTTGTAACATAAAAGCAGTAGTTTAGTTTTACCATTTTTTAACAATTTTTAAAAGTAATCCTAGGGGCCCCTGGGTGGCTCTGTTGGTTAAGCAGCTGCCTTCGGCTCAGGTCATGATCTCCAGGTCCTGGGATCAAGCCCATTGGCTCCCAGCTCAGTAGGGAGTCTGCTCCTCCCTCTCCCTTTACCACCCCCCACCCCAACCCAGGCAGGGCTCCTGTTCTCGCTCTCAAATAAATAAATAAATCTAAATAAAGGTAATCCTAAAGCATGTACTCTTTTCTGACTTCTCAGTGTTACTCATTGAGAACAAGCTCATGAGATTTATCTAGGATACATTTGGCTATTTTAATTACTGTATTTTATTCCATTACCTGAATATACATTATTTATCAGTTCATCCATTGATGAGTGGAGTATTTCTTTTCTTTGGCTACTGTGAATGATGCTGCTCTGGTGGTTTTTATACATATATCTGGTACCTATGAGCATGTATTTCTCAGGTAAATACTAGTTAGTAGTGTTACTGGGTCATGGTTGTACATACCTCCAGCTTTCATAGATAAGGTTTAATAGATGATTTTAAACCATTCTGGTGGGTCAGTGATTGTATCTCTCTGTGGTTTTAATTTATGTTTCCGTGACAACTAAAGCAGTAAATAAATTATTGTTTCCTATGTTTAGCAGCCATTTGAAATTAATCTGTTGTGAAATTCCTGATATTGTCTTATCCTCATTTTTCTATTGGCTGTCAGACATTTTCTTATCAATTTGTAGGATTTTTTTTTCTTGTTTGTTTGTTACTCTTTTTGTTTTTAGATCCTTCGTTGATTATTTATATCATAAAGACCTCTTATTCTGTATATGTATTACAAAGACTTTCCATTTTGTGTATTTTTAAAATCAGTAACAAAGGTGATGTCTTTACATGAACAGAAGTTCTTAATTTAAATGTAATAAAATATATCATTAATTTGTATCCTGTTGAACACAACTTTCCCTAATTTGAGATTGTGTAGATATTTTCCTAAATGACTAACCAGAAATGTTATTGTTTTGCCTTTCACATTAATGTCTCCAATTTATTTTTAGATACGATGAGAAGTAAGCCAAGATACCTTTTCTAAACATAGGCATACTGAGTCATTTATTGAAATCACCTTCCTTTTCCCATTGATCTTCAATGCCAACCTCATCCCAAATCAAATTCTATAGAAGATGTCTGCTTTGGGGCTTTTAATTATGTTCTTTTTTTTTTTTTAAAGATTTTATTTATTTATTCGACAGAGATAGAGACAGCCAGCGAGAGAGGGAACACAAGCAGAGGGAGTGGGAGAGGAAGAAGCAGGCTCATAGCGGAGGAGCCTGATGTGGGGCTCGATCCCACAACGCAGGGATCACGCCCTGAGCCGAAGGCAGACGCTTAACCGCTGTGCCACCCAGGCGCCCCTAATTATGTTCTATCATCTAACTAATTGATTAATTATTGGGTTGATACCATGTTTCCCTAATTACAATAGCTTTACAATAAATTGTGGCATCTAGCAGAGTAAGTCCTCTTATTTTGTTCTTTTTCAAGATTGTCTGGAGTCTGCACAAATTTTAGAACTCTTTTGTTGAGTTCATCAAAAATAAATTTCCTTTTGAGATTTTGATTAAGATCACAAAGAATCTAAAGATATTTGGGGGGAGAATTTATATATTTATAATTTCAGTTTTTATGACTAGTGGACATGGTATATGCCTCTTACCTTGAACATTTTTTTAGGCAAATTGTGTAGAAATCCCATCTTACAAGATGCGTCATCAGGGAAATTTTGAAAATGTATTTGAACATTTGTCTTAGGCTACAATTACAATCAGGGCTTCTAAGAGAAAGCTAGAATAGCTCAGAGTTAAGGCTATCAATTTGTATTTCTGCCACAAGGAAACAAGAAAGAAACCCAATTCCCAAATGGGATGTACCTCTTGGAGACTTGGAAATGGACCTCAATGTCATAGAGGGTCCAGCACTAAGATAAATTGATCTTGAGTTGTAACTAAATCACTAACATGGATTTTATTAAATTGTCTCTTAATCAATTTGAGTAAAACCCCAGGAAGAGGTTCAATAATCTGCTAGAAGTTGTGAGGATTAGAGGGGGAAGGCCACAAGAATTCATGGAGATAATTTTGCCAGTGCTCTAAATAAGCCTGCCCCAGTAAGAAAGCATGGTAAGAAGTTAGGTAGGAACAGGTTGTGAAGATTTGTATGTTTCGTCTCTTAAACTGTACTGCCATTCTCCACCTTCCACTCTGCCATTACTTGAATCTTGGACAATTACATCAGCCCTTGAATTATAGAACCACCTGTAAAGGCTGGGTGGTAACCCTCTCAGAAACTAGAGTTACAAGTTTGGGTGAAAAAAAGGGTTTCTTGAGCCATCAAATCAACATAAAAAACCCTCACTTGCTTCGTTTTTATTGTTTGTTAGGATTTATTTTTTAAACTAAAAGTGCTATCTGTCACCTGTGTATTTTGCCAATTTCAAGACGGATGAATGTTTAACCATCACAAATACTTGGGATTAAAAATTCTATAAAGCACAAAAGTATTATTATTAAAGAGCATGCTTTGGGGATGACAACACAGTTCAGGCAATATTATTTTGATTATCCCTACTGAATATAAAAGGCAGTTCAAAGCAATTTGCAATTTTATAGCCTGAGGAAATTATTTCTATGAAAAAACATCCATTTCTGTTCCTTGTATTGCCTAAATGCTCTCTAGTTTGGAAGTCGATCTGAATGGCAGATTTCTCTCACAAATCTACAAGCTTTTGAATGACTTGCTTTGTCTCATCTTTTGGGCAAATCTCAGCATACGCTTTAATAAATAATAAGTATGTTGAGAAAAGGGTGCAATTTTGATATGATTTCTGTTTGACTTAACAACAAATTGAGAAGGGATGCTTGAAATTGAGTTGAATTTTTAAACCTACTTATATTCTAGTCATGTTAATGTTAGCATGAAAATTACTTTGCAATTACTTTGTATACCTTATAAAATCAGTTGATGGCTGAGATTATCCTTCCAAGGGTCTATTTATTTTCTAATACTAATTTTTCTCTCTTGGGAACTCAGAGAAGAAATTTAAGTATAAATACATTCAAACCTTATGTCTTCATTTTTTTTTTTCTGCTAAGCTTTACCTTTAGTATTTTTATATTTGACCTAGGGTCCTCAATATCACTGTGCAAAGTGTAAACTTGTATGATATTGACCTGATTTTTTTTTTTACTGCAGCGTATGCTGATGTCTAAAGCAAAATAAAAATGTCATAATGCACTAGATAAAACTTAGTAATGTATAATAGCTATGAGTTTCAGAGGAAGCCACTTTCTGAAAGTAAACTCTTGCTCCTAAGATCATTTATTTATTTCCATGATGATGAAGTGAAAACTGATGGAATGCCTTTGCATACAGCTAGCCCAATGCAAACATTGAAGTCTGTTAGGTTTGCTAGACTGTATCCCCTACATTCTATTCACTTTTCCCAGCAATGGCAACACTTCAGCACAGCTAGCTTTAGAATTACTGCTTTTCTTATTTCAAATTGCATGAAAGGATGATACAATTCAATTAAATGTTAATGAAATAATATCTGGGAAAATACAGTGAATCCCATTACGCCAATCGAAAGTATTATAATCCCTTTATTTTTATACATTCACACCAACCTTTAACTCTTTCAAGATTTTTTTTGTTTCCTTTTTAAGAAAAATAATATGTTCATCATAAGAAAAAACATAAAGGTTTAAAGTTTCAATCATGCAAGATGAATAAGTTCTAAAGATCTGCTGTATAGCATCGTGCCTATGGCAAACCATAGTGTATTGTACAGCCAAGAATTGTTGAGAGTAAATCCCATGTTCAATGTTCTCACCCCTATTAAAGATGTATAATTAATATTAGTGGTATAATTATGATTAACATTCACAATTATTAATTGATAATATCAATGCATATTATCATATTTATAACACATGGCAATATGAATGTTTACAAATAATATTATTAATAAAAAATTAATGAGCTCTCCTTATAATTGCCTCTCTATATCCACCCCACTGTGGTAATATTAAAGTTAGGTGTGTCGTGGTTTCATTTATATTTCATTCTTTTGCAAATGTATCTTTTTCACAAACACACATACAAGTGTATAGAATTTGCTGTGAATTATTTTTATTACTAATAGAGCAGGATTGTCTCACACAGTTGAGTTTACAGCTTGATCTTCTTAGAAATACATTATGCAATTTTGTATATCTGCTTGTCATTTCTGTAGGTTCAATTTCTAACAGTACAATTACTAGGCTAAGATTATGAATTCGGTTTAAGATTTCCTTACCCTTCCTAGATATAGACTCCTATCACTTGTAAATAAAGATGATTGTCTTTTTCATTCCTGATATTTATTCCTCTGTTTTCATTTTTTTTCAATTTCACATTAGCTACACCGTCCAAAAAGGATACATTATAGAAATGATAGCGAGTGCCCCAGGCTTGTTCTTGGTTTGAACAGCAAATGGCTTCAACATTTATGCTCTTTAATGTAGTTCCCGATGTGGTGTTTTGGGAGTTTGCTGGGTTTTATATAGTATTTTGGTAGTTTTCATCTATTTCTATCTTGTGTAAATTTTCTTACTGTTTTTCTGTGAATTTATTTTAGGGAGTTTGACAGAGGCTGGTCAGAAAACAACATAAGGTTCATAAGGCTTAGACCCCTCCTCTTCCCTCCTGTCTTCTTAAATTTTTAATCCTCCTCCCTCAAGACTTGATTGGTGTAGAGCAATCTCTGCTGCATCTCATTGCCTCTCCCTTGTTCCTTTTCTCTGGTTGGTTGTCCTGCTGAGTAATTACGGCCAGGCTCCACGTACTCTACGCAGAATTTCCCTGGGGTCTTAGCCAAGATTTTCTGCTCTCCTATCTCCCTGGAAGCCAAGGTACTTCTGTAAGATTTGAATGTGTTCAAGTACATTAGGAAAAGAAACTTCATAAATCAGAACATAGGTCTGTTTTAACCATGGTTGGGGGATAGACAGCACATGGTAACTCCGGATCCTGGGATGTCTGATTCAAAATTTTCTCTCCTTAGACAGTTAATGGCAGAATATAGATAAAATTTCATGGACAAATTTTTCCTCAGAAGATCCTTAATATAAATGGCCCTACTCCCTAATAATCTAATGTTTTAATCACATATCCTAAAAAATAGTGAATATTGGCAGTGCTCTTAAAAACAGTGATAGTAGAATTGATGGGGACTTCTATATGTTGTACAGCATAATGAGCTCATCTCTGGGTCAGATTATCTTTATTTAAATGTATCAACAATTCTCATGCATGTACACTGGCCTTCATTTTCTTTGTTGTTTCCAAAGCATACTGGTCCACTCACAACTCTAATATTAGAGGAAACGTTACTGACTTATCTTTAAGAATAGATACTTGGAGGGAATATACCTTCCCTGCTATGGTACTTGTGTATCTGCCACCTCATTCTTGATACTGGCTGCCACACCTTTCACGATGACTGCAGCTATCTATAGTTAAAGAATGCAAGGAAACCATATTCTTGTGCAGAAAAAAAATACTCAAAGAAAACGTTGATTTTTAATGTCTGTGGTTACGAGTTTTATCAGCTGCAAAGTGGGTTTCCATGAGAAAAACACAGTCTAATCTCCTGCTTACTATATACTGTTCAAGCCAGGCTATATGTTTAATATAATAAAAAGCAGAAAGGAAAACTTTACAGATATGACAGCAGTAAAAACCAATCCACAAAGACAGAAAAGAAAACACAGAGGGCATTTGAAGATATGTTTCTAGTGTATGTAGGAATCCAATATGGTAGGTATTTTTTCATTTTTAAGTAAATGAAAACCAAAACAGCAGTATTGTATTTCTACCTGTTCTCTCTTTCCTACTCAAAATGTGGTTTAAGGTCCTGCACCAGTTGTAACACCTGGGAGTTTATTAGAAATACAGAAACTTAGGCTCCACCCCAGATCTACTAAAGTTAAATCTGCATTTTAATAAGATCCCCGTAAGATTCATATACACAAAAGTTCGAGGAACACTGCAAATATAAGGAAGTTCTGTTTCTTTCTTTTTTTTTTAAGAGAGAGTTTTTTGGGTTTTTTAAAGATTTTATTTACTTATTTGACAGAGAAAGAGACAGCCAGTGAGAGAGGGAACACAAGCAGGGGGAGTGGGAGAGGGAGAAGCAGGCTCCCAGTCGAGGCGCCTGATGTGGGGCTCGATCCCAGATCGCCAGGATCATGCCCTAAGCCAAAGGCAGATGTTTAATGACTGAGCCACCCAGGCGCTCCAAGGAAGTTCTGTTTTATAGGAGCATGCACGTATCTTGGTTACTTATATTCAATAAAACTTAATTTATGTATGATCAGTAGTATCCATACCATCTTATAAATCTCTTGATGAACAGTAAGAAAATAAATTGGTGGAAATGTTTTATAAAGGTCAAACATGTATTTCTTTCAAAAGCAACATGTATTTAAATAAAACAAATCATTTCTCAGTATTTGGATTGTGCTCGAGGAAACACCATCTGAAGGACTGAATAAAATGTGTCACAAGGATCTCAGCCCAGGACATTAGGAAACCTTTTCTTTTCTCTGAACTTGAGTGCAGACCATGCAAATATGATCTCTTCTATTAAACGTTCAGCACTAATGAGGTTGAGACAATCTCAGCTATTCCTTCTTTGAGAGCAATTTCCCTTTCACCTGTTTCCATGTACTTTCTAGGGCCATATTTGAGACAACAAATCTTTAGGTAGCATTTTTCTATAAACATATCCAATATTGCTTCAGAAGCTCATTTCATAAAAGCCAAGACAGTGCAGGAAAAGACCATGTCCAATGACAACTGCGTATCTCAGTATTTTCTACAAATGAGATTTCCTGATGAATTGCTATGGTATTCACACCTCCATTTTTCCCTTCCTCCTCCATTTTTTAAAGTGCTTCTGGAGTATTTTCCTCTCACAAGAAAAAAAAAGAAAAGAAAGGAAAGAAAAGAAAAAAAAGAGAAGAAAGAAAAAAAAAGAACAGAAAAGAAAAGAAAAGAAAAGAAAAGAAAAGAAAAGAAAAGAAAAGAAAAGAAAAGAAAAGAAAAATATCCAGGTCATAAAATGTTGTGCTCAATCTCACATGAGTAGTGTATAAGCTCTTAGTGAAAGACCATCCATATTTTACTTATCTCCTAGTGTCCTATTGCATTCATCCTTGTCTGTATATTCAGTTACTTACATATGTGTGTGTGTATATATATATGTATATATATATATATGTGTGTGTGTGTGTGTGTGTGTGTGTTTTACATATACATTTGGTATATGTGTGTGTGTATATATATATGCAAACATGCAAATGGATAGATAGATGGACAGAAAGCCATCAGAATGGGTGTGTATCATGAATTAAATTGGAACTAGTTTCTGTTTGTTTTATTTCCAGAAAGTGTATTTGCTTTGATCATTTCAAAACTTGTCCTTGAAATTCCCAAATATAACTTAAACTTAGCTTTTCTTTTATCAACAATTGTCTTGCAATACTGTAAAGATTAATTTTAAAATTTGTAATTTGGCTTCAGCTTCTCAGTTAATTTTTCTAAGCCTTATCTTTATATCATCAATGAAGATAGAGTATATCCTTTTTTCCCACCTATAAGGCTATTTTGAGAATATAAGACACATAAAATAATTTAAAAGTTTTCTTCTTTTTCCTTCTCTTCCTTCCTCCTTTCTTCTCCCCCTTAGCCTTGGGAAGCCATTGTGGATGTGTGTTGAGATGGGGCTGAGTGACCTCAAGGTCATGTAAGACGTTGGAAAACTACAGGACTCTTTCCAATGGAAGAAAACTAAAGAGACTAATACCACATGATAATTAAATGCAACATACAATTCCAGATTGGATCCTGGATGAATAAAGGACCATAGGCAAAATGTGACTAAGATCTACAGATTAGATGACAATATTTTATCAGCATTATTGTCCTAATTTTAATAGTTGCCCTCTGGTTATGTAGAAGCTTATCTGCCTCAAAAAGTAGACTATTTTTTAGAAGCTTTAGGTTCACAGTAGAATTGAGGGAAAAATCTACAATTCCCATGTACCTTTGTCTCTACACCTGCATGCCCTCCCCCATTATCAACATCCTATGTCAAAATGGTGTGTTTGTTATAATCAATGAACCTACAACGATACATCATTATCGCCACAAGTCCATTGTTTACATTAGAGTACATTCTTGGTGTTGTACATTCTGTGGGTTTGGACAAAGGTATAATAAGATGTATCTACCATTACAGTGATATGCAGTGTTATACAGTGTTACAGTTTGATTTCCTAAAATCCTCTCTGTTTCATCTATTCATTCCTCCCTCCCACCAATCCTTGGTAACCACTGATACTTTTGCCATCTTCATAGTATTGCCTTTTCCAGAATGTTGAAATCATAAAGCATGTAGTCTTTTTAGATTGATTTTTTTCATTTAATAATATGTATTTAAGATTCTTCCATGGCTTTTCATGGCTTGATAGCTCCTGTCTTTATAACCCTGAATAATTGTCCATTGTCTAGAGGTACCACAGCTTATTTTTCCATTCACCTACTAAAGGACATCTTGGTTGTTTCCCAGTTTTCCAATTATGAATAAAACTTCTATAAATATACACGTGCAATTTTTGTGTGGACAGAAATTTAACTCATTTGGGTAAATACCAAGGAGTGTGGTTGCTGGATCCTATGGCAAGAGTATATTTAGTTTTGTAAGAAACTACTACACTGTCTTTCAGAGTGGCTGTTCCATTTTCACCCCATAAGCGATAATGAGAATTCTTGCTCCATACTCTCATCAGCAATTGGTATTTTCAGTCTTTTGAATTTTGGCCACTGAAATAGGTGTGTAGTGGTATCACATTGTTGTTGTAACTGGCAACTCCCTAATGACTTATGATGTTAAGTACACTTTTTAGGAAGTATACACTGAAGTATTTCGGGCTGATGCAGTATCATGTACAACTTACTTTCAAGTGAACAGAAAAAATAAATAGGAGCTATAGTGATTAGGAAAAGGCAACAGAAAAGATGTCAACAGTTACCGAATTTGGAAGCTCTTATGCTATTAGAGTTGATTTTTATTTATCCTATATATTTTTTTAATTTCACAGTTTTTTAGTAGTAGTTAAACTTTTATATTATAAAAAAAGCAAAAGCGATTTCAAGAAACAATCCTTGTGTTATGACAGATAAATATACGTATAATTGAGTATAACATTTAATTTAAGGATATAGTTTAGGAGAAGGGATTTTTAAGAGAATCCATATTTTTTATTTTCTATTTTTATGATAAAGTTGTTTTTCACTCGTTATTGCTGTGTTACTATGTTACATCATTACATTACATTATACATAATGTAATCCCTATTGAATATTAATAATTATGTTTTCTCATTGAAGAATAACCCTGATAATTCGTGAATTCAAATTATATTCACTTCTATATACAATGCTAAAAATAGAACTTGTGCATAATTAGCCCTTAATAAATATTAATTTGATAAACAAATTGTTAGGCGTGATTCACACATTTCTGGGATCACAGCATTTTACCTTTTTTTCTACTGTCTTTTCACAGACTAACGTACAAAAGATCATTTGTGCAATTCCGTCTGGTATCAAAATCATAACAGCGACAATTCAAGGAATAATAATATAAGTCTACTATTTACAAACACATAAAAAAACTGCCTGCAAATCAGGTAAGGCACTCGCAATAGTTGCCCCTGGGGCATATGAGTTAGGAAGGAGAGTGGAAGGAGAGATTTGTTGTTTGACTCAGTTCTTCAGTACCATGTCGTTTTTCAAATTATAATGCATAACTTTACTCAATAGTTTTCAAATTTTACTTTATACATAAAATATACTTATAAAGAATTCACATTTTTAAAGGAAAGCTGAGGAATCACAATGAGAGTCTAAGAAAGTCTTGATCATATTTGGTTCCCTGGGTAGAGCTGCCTCCCTCTACTCTTTCAGGCTTCGATAATCTACAAAAAAAAAAAAAAAAGAAAAAAAAGAAAAAAAGAAAAAAAGAATGTTTCCAAGTTTCTTCAAGGCTGATATCTTTGGGTTGCAACCAGAAGAATCTTTCATAATAGGATTGCTCTTATTTATAAGCAACATATAAATTGTTATCACCTATCGTCACATATAGGACCTTATAAGTGTCAGTAGATGATTGAAATTTTATTTTACTGTATCTGGAGGCCACTAGAGGGTTATTTATAAGCAGGGGAGGAAGGAACACATCTGATTTATGCCGTAAGAGTCCCTCTGGTTGAAACAGTCAACTGCGTTAGGCCGGTTGCAGGGACAAAAAGTTAGCAGGGTTCTGGAGTAGTCTAGGTAAAAGGTGATAATGGCTTTCACTAAAGCTTTAACAAGAGAGATGGAGAGCAGTGTTAAGAAAAAGCATATACTTTGAAGGTAGAACTAGCTAAAATTGCAGTGTATTATATACAAGTTATGAGATGAGGAGAGGAATACTGAGTGGCTCTATTATGTTTTATTCTCACTCAGCTTGAAATGTTTGTTTGGCAGACAAGTGGAAATATTGACAAGGCAGCTATATAGGAGAACAATAGTTATAATTTTAGAGACTTCAGAGTTCTGAACTTCTCCATATAATGGACCATCTGAAGTGTGTGTGTGCGAATGCGTGCAGCTTGTGTCTGTCTAGATATGTTGCCTTCCAAGCTTTCTAACTGAATTCAGCCCGGTTGCCTCATTAGCTGATGAATTTTGTCCTTTGGCCAGCAATTTTGAAGGTGGTCGTGAACAGAATACTTTCTAATTGTTTTTATTTTTTTAAGACTCACGGATCATATGTATATCATCAATCCATATGATTTATTGTCTTAGACAAATGAATTCTATCTGCTTCTCTTTCCAGTTCTCCAATTGCCTTTACTTGGAGGGAGTTTGTTGAGATCTCTCCCTTCTTTCTACCTGAAAAGATCACCATTAGCAATGGATGAACACATATTAAGATCCCCAGAGTCTCGTAACTATCAGACACTGGCTGCAGAACAGACATGCGTATATTTCCTCATATGAATTGTGTTCCCTGTCACTACATTCTTAATAGAACATTTCTTGAACCATTACTTCTAAATATAGTAAAGTTCTAATGACATCTTTTTCCATAAAGGGCTTGTAATGTTTTGACATCAAGTACACCAGCTTTTCACTTTATTCTGCCATGACTTGATATACTGTCCAGAATTGCATTACTTTCTTAATTTTTTGGAGGTTACTTTTTAAGTTTGAAAAAGAATTTATAGTTTAATTGCAACTTCTTATAAATGTCATCTCTTTCAAAATTCTAACAATGGTTAATTAGCCTATCAATACCACAGAATCACAAATCAGTTCTCAGTCATTTAATTTGTTAATGTTAATTTTTGTTAAGAATTAATCAGGTGTTAATTGAATGTTTCTTTTATAATGCTTAATTCTTTTAAACGTTCTGAACATTAGTTCTCATCTTCTAAGTAGGTCAAGTTTCTGGAATATACTCTTTTCCCCAGTCTTTCACTAAAGGGGAGAGATTAAGGCACTGGGATTTACAACCAAATTAAATAAATATGTATTTCTATGACTAAGAGCCTACTTAGCATATATAATGCATATAAAGTATAATCTATAATATACAGCCTCTATATACATCTTCTGCCACTCATTCTCCAACAGCAGCCACACCTGCTCTCTTTCAGGATTAAGGACCTCTCTTAATCTAGCGCCCAGCCGGATACCCGGTTATCACATATTTCTTCCTGGGGATTCATTTCCTGGTGACAGGCACTTGCTAGTTTGGCCTACCTCTCTCCTTTTCTTCCTTTCTAAAGTATATCCTACCACTGGCAGTGTTTGGTACATATTATGTCCTCAGTAAAAATTTGTTGCATTGAGTGTTGCCTTGTTGATTTCAATTGCGTGTGGAATCGGATGTCCTGGTCTGTTACACGCAGGTGAGATTAACATGTCATTTTCTTATGCGTGTTGGGTGTACATGTGTGTATGCCTGCATCTATGTATGAGTGTGTCGTCAAAGCAGCTTTGATACATTTGGAAAATTATATTATAATTGAAAAAGAAATTATTTGGGGCCAGCAATCTTTTTCTCTAAAGGACCAGAGAGTAAATAATTTTGGTTTTAGAAATTACACAGCCTCTTTTTCATGAAGTCGTTTCTGCAATTGTAGCACATAAGCAGTCACGGACAATTCAGAAAGAAATGAGCAAAGTTGTTTTCAATAAAACTTTATTTACAAAAACAGGCAACAGGCTAGTAAATAGTTTGTCTGATTCTTATCCTAAATACTTAAAATGCTGATTTGTTTTAAAAAAAATTATTAATGGCAAAGAAGTTTCATTGTTTATTAACACTGCATACAGCACTCATTTGTTGTTTTGGTGGTTGTTGTGTGTGTGTGTGTGTGTGTGTGTGTGTGTGTGTGTTTTCTTTTAGAGAGAGAGAGCATGAGTGAGGGCGGGGTGCCAAGGGAGGTAGAGAGAGAGAAGCTTAATCAAGCTCCACACCCAGCATGGAGCCCAACACAGGGCTTGATCTCATGACCCTGAGATCATGACCTGAGCCAAAATGAAGAGTTGGACGCTTAACCGACTGAGCCACCTATGTGGCCCACAACCCTGTTTTTATTAAATACATGAAAATCATGTAGACTAAGGCTGTTAAACTAGTCAAAAATTGTTTGCATTGACTATATTGTACTTATGATTATAACTTATTAATAAGTTTTATGTCCTCTGAAATGAAAACTAAATTAACAGCATACAATTCATGTAACTGTGGTCTAACCCTAAAGAAGGAAGACCACTGATCTATCATTGTGAGGTTTACTAACCTAATAATCTATTTGCATCTGGCACAGATTTGGGTGTCTAAGACTTACAAGTAAATATGCATTCTTTTGTTATTGTGTTTTGTTGAAAACATTATTCTCAGTGACCACTTTATATACAACTAAATAGAACACAAAACCAAAAATAAAATAAAATAAAAATAAAACCTGAAATAAATTTAGTTGGTTTTAGTCACATATTGTATATATTTCCATATATATAAATACATATGTGTATAGTCACATACTATATATATATGTATATACACACTAATATATATGCATCATACATATGTATGCATGTGTATATATATACAAATATAAATATATGTTTCCTTATATTTTAATGCATTTAAAGTTGTATAAAGCTTAAAATATTTTTTAAAAACTTAGCAATCTATTTCTCCAATTCCATTGAAATAAACTGTCACAATACATACTGATGATGAACTATATAAAAATTAACCTTTTACCTTCTAAGGAATAGTTCAAATATTTGTGGAACCCTTTAATTGACCATGAAATTGTAGTTCAGATAGTCATAAAGAAAATACAGAGAATGTTAGGTTCTAATCTTTTTCACCCAACTAGTTCCAGTTGCTAACGTAAACGTTGGATTTGAAAGTAGAAAATCTTACTGTATGTATGGAATCAATTTTATTGCTATTTTCACTCACTACGATAGCTTCTTTCCTGGGAAGTTCTGATCTCGAGGGGTATATATCATTCCTTCTCATGTGAGAAAGACTTACAGCACGGTGCTGAAAGGCTCGAATTCCAGAGCCGGACTTCCTGGGCTCCACTGGTACGTTATTTTGAGCAAAACTCTTAACCTCTCTGTCACACAACGCGTAAGCTGAAAGTCAGGGAAAATGGAACACTGTGGCTAGCTACCTCGTTCATTCTGTGAAGATTAAATGTAAATCACTTAAAAAGAGCTAAGCAAGTGTTTGCTTACTTGTTTTTCCTTAAACTATTTTGGCGAGTGTGCATTTGAGAATTGAGTTGATTAAATTAGGAAGATGGAAAATAGAAACCTTTGACGATCGTGCCCATCTTATGACGCAAGTCTTATCCTCAGCTTAGGTGTCCCCACGCATCCACTTTACACCCTTCTTCTTCAAGTTGAGTGCTTGGCCCAGCAGCATTGACAGACCCCGAAAGCTGGTTAGAAATTCGGGATCTCCTCCAACCTTCCTTCAATTCTCTGGAAGCACAATCTTCATTTTGCTAGATCCCTAGGGAGTTTTGGTCCATTCATATTTGAGAAACGGGGCTGTAGGAGAGCCTCGTACGTTACCAACGTCTGGGTACCGGTAGCGCACGCACGTCTATCAGCAGAGGCGGCGTTCAGGTGCTGCCTGCAAACCCGTTCAGACCTCAGGAAAATGTCTCAGTGTTCTGCCCTATGCTCTTGGAGCCGACAGGAGAGATGGCCAATGCTTGGGAGGATGTGGATTATTTGATCAGCAGAAGTGTTTATGTAAGAGAAAGACAATTGCATTCTTTCTTTCAGATAGCATGATGCTAGTAGTTAGTCTGTTCCTAGTAGTACCGAGCGACCATTTTCTTGCTTCTCTTGTTCTGAGTGGGGGAGCCATAGGGATCCGTGCCTTAGTTCATTATTCACAACAGCTGTACCCAGAGCCTGAACAATTGGTGATATTATGAAATTCATATAATATCACAATTAAATTGCTACCAATTCTTTGACAACCTTGGCAACTAAATAACCACTGAGCGCTAGAACGATGTACTTTTATTTTTAAATTATTTACTAAAAGAGAATTAAGTTACAAAAATAATGTTTAAATGTAGCTTTAATTCACTGTAATGTAATTTTCATGTCCATTGACTACAAATTACTTGTCTTATGTAGACAATATTAAATATTTTAGAATACAACTTTGAAATTTATACTTATTTTACTTTATCTTTACATCACTTTAATTGTGATTTTTATGAAAATATATTATTATCATGAGCATTTTGAATATAATCACATTTTCCTTTTTAATCCTTCATTTTATTTCTATCAAATTAAGTCAACATCTTGGTAGCAATGTAATTAGTGACATTGCTAAAGTACAGGCAGAAAATAAAACATATTGCATAAATATTTAATAATTTATTATATGCATATTTCTATTTTCTTTTTCATCCAAACACTGTAATCCCATAAACAGAACACCCAGATATGAGTAAAAATAATAAAATTCCCACATCTTAGCTTTATGTGTGTTTCTGTTTTACTGTTATAAAGGTATATTTTTTAAGGGTGGAGGATAGAGCATAAATTTTTAAAATGTGTTGGCTTCATTTATCAGTTTTAAGTATTTAGATCCATAGTATAATGTGGGTATCTCTTTGTCCTCTTGTCTGAGTAAATATTAGAAGCTGGTCTGTGTGCTGTCTTTCCCTCAAACAGCTTCATGCTCCTTGGCTGCCCTGTAGCCGCTCCTACCCGGACACAGTCAGGGCCTGTTTTCTTTCCAGCCCATCCCTCTGTTGCCCCATCATTTTTTCTCTGCCCCTCCCCTGTCACCACTTCATTCCTTCCAGTCAGCAGTCTTCAACAAAAAATAATGGAAATTACCATGTGAACTTTAAAGAAACACTGTTGTCTATTCTTATCCTATTATTTGTTTGTTTTTTTTTCTGTAATCCCCGAAACAAAATTAAACCCACTATGTGGGCAAGTACCAGGTGTTCTGTTGTTTCAAACTGTGACTAAGTATCCATCATTTGTCCATACACAGAGTAAGCCATCAGTTTGCCAGTGTGATTTTAATGATATTTATGAGCCTGTAAGATGATCCTTGATGATGAGATTAATTGACCTGATGGCTCCTGAAATGACATCCATTAAACATAAGAGACCTATAATCCCAGCAAGAAGGCAAATGCCTCCCTTGAGATCAACCTCCCCAAGGCTTGAAAGATCAGTTTCTAGGGAAAGGTTTAAAGAATTCTTTCCTGTTCTCCTCAGCAGATGTTAAGAGGGCGGTTTAGCGAGTTGGATGGACTAAATTCTGCTTGAAATTCAGGTCATATAAAGATTGGTACAGGTCATACACTTTTGTAAATTATTTGGAATTGATTAGCCTACTTGTGGCCGGGTCACAGTTTCTCGGTCTCTGGGTCCTGAGTGATGAGTTAAGGGGTATGGTTCTCTAACGCCAATGTACTCTTTCACCGAAGCATCTCATTATCTTTGCAGAACTTAACTAAGGGTGACTCTGGTTTCTCCTTTCCATACATATAAAGAACAGTGCATTTTTGATGTGTCCGCAAAATGCAGTATGTTAGGAATTATTAAATTGAATTTAGTTTAGGAGAAAATGACAGAATTGACGCATATATTTTTTTTCTTTTCTATATTCCTTATGCTGTGCCTGTTCCTGTACCATGATCATTCCGAATCCGGAAGCCTGTACCTCCCACTCCCCTGCACCCATTTTCCCTAACCCCTACCCCTTCCCCTCTGGCAACCACCAGTTTGTTTTCTGTGCTTATAGGTTTGATTCTGCTTGTTTGTTTGTTTGTTTCATTTGTGGTTTTTTGTGTGTGTGTGTTTGTTTTTGTTTTTAGATTCCACACATGAGTGAAATCATATGGCATTTGTTTTTCTCAGTCTGACTTATTTCATTTAGCATAGTACCCTCTAGGTCCATCCATATTGTTGCAAATGGCATGATTTTGTCCTTTTTTATGGCTGCCTGATATTCCAGTGTGTGTGTATGTGGTGTGTGTGTGTGTGTGTGTGTGCACACCATAGTGAAGCATCTGGTTTTAAAGCCTGAGTTTACTATTCACTACCCGTGTGGCTTTGTGTAAAATGTTTTAACTCTCTGAATCTTGATTTCTTCACCCATTGAATAGTAATGATGATAATATTTGTTTGTCTTCACTTGCAATGATATGGTTAATATCCTAGAAATTAAAATAGAAAATCATTTTAGAAATGTGACTAATATACTCCAACATGCTAAACTTTCAGGATGGATTGTCCTAAAGAAATTTCTATCAGTCACATCCACTAAGAGACAATAACCACTGTCTTTATCTCTTCACTGTCTTATTCACATCCTATGACATAGAGGCACTCAACATCTCCTAAAATAGTCTTAGTTACACCAAATACCCTGAGTCCAAAGTGTGTTATTAAAATGCCTGAATGTACGCATGCCATTCATTAAAAATTGAGTACAGAGCATATGCCAAACATGTAACTCGTTAAGGAGCAAAGACATTTCTTTTTTTAAGTATGATTAATTGTTGTCAGGGCTTTAAGTGAAGTACTCTGGGAACACAAAGTTTGGATTTCCCTCAGACTGCTGGGGAGATGGAGGACTGGATATGTGGAGGAGATTACGACTCTCCTTAGTGTTGATGTTGAAATGCATGACTTGTCTCATGAGGGTGGGATGTGCTAAGGTCACTGAGTAACAGGCCAGTGTGGACAAAGGACCAGAGGGAAGACAGGGAAAGATGACTCTGAGGAACTTCAGAGAGTGTAGCATGCCTTGATACATCAAGAGAAAATGGCAATTATACTTATATTCTAATCGGCTGGCATAGAACTTTCTTCAAGTTGGGTGAAATGGCAAAATATAAGACTGTGGTGTGAGGAGCTTGGGGGGCCAGAGAATATGAATTTCCTGACAATGAAGATTTGGGTTTTATCTTGGATGAAACAGGAGACATTGGTTTTGTTTGTTTGTTTGTTTTGTTTTGTTTTGATTTTTAATCAAAATCGTGTTTTAGAAAGAGTGCAAAGATAGAAAGACTGAGTTTGGAGGAATGCAATGGAAGGGAGACTAATAGATTTTGTAGTAATCTAGGTGAGACCAGCTAAGAGCTTCAAGTGAGGTGTGAGGGAGAGGAGGAAATAGTTAAATTAGACATTGGTTTGTTGTTGAACTGATTTGATGTGGGAGGTGATGGAGAGGAAGGCTCTGAATTTGTGGTATGACTACTTGGCGCTACTATTCATTTAAATAAACATTATAATTTGAGGACTAGGTTTTAGGGGAGTAAAAATTAATTCTGCATATTATGATTTTGAAGTGTTTTATGACAAATAACATTTTCCAGGAAGGAATTTTTTTTAAGTGGTCTCTACACCGGATGTGGAGCTTAAACTCACAACCCTGAGATCAACGGTCCCACACTCTACCTACTGAGCCAGCCAGGTATCCCTTCTAGGAAGGATTTGAAGGTACATGGTTTTTGTAAGGGGGAAACATCAGGGGTGGGCATAAAAGTTCAGAAGTCTCTAGGACCCAGGAGAAGTCTGAAACTGGGGGTGGATGAGATAACCCAGAAAATTTCTTAATACAAACAAGAAGGAGATGGCCCTAGGAATCCTGAGAGGCTCTAAGACATCTGGAGAAGTAGAAAAAAGAGATTCTTAGCAAGGGAAAGGGGTAGGCAGGAGAACAAAATTGTCTTTGCAGTGCTGGTCTAACCTGAAAATCTTTCTACCTTTCTGATTAATTACATTCTCTCCTTACTTAATTACTTTATTTATTTATTTCCAAAAAAAAAAAAAAAATACTAGAGTTCATTCTAAACTTAGTTTGACTATCTGTACCCTAACTGAAGGCTGAGAATGGTCCCAGCTGAAATTATTCAACATTTGCTTTCTTGGAAATTTTTTTTAAGAAAAGCAATCAACTCTAAGGTGCAAATGTTTAATAAAAAAAAAAAGAATATTACTTTTTAAGTGATGAAATATTGTTTTAAGGATGTATTCATATGTGCACATATGCTATTCAGGAAAGAATGTGTTAAAATTGCATCTGAAATGACAACATGATTATTTTACATAGTGTATGCTCAGGTTGTGAAGGAAGCAAGAAGATAACATCTGTGCTCAATACGCATTTCCACAGCTCATCTCTCAGTGCCAGAATGCTTCTGTGGCAGTGTGAGAAATCAAGGTTATTTACTTCCTTGCTAATTCTTTGTTATGCAAGCCTCTTTCTCTCAGAACCACACATTTTTTTTCCTTGCGTGTTTTGCCAGTTCTTTCAGTCCCAGATTGAAGGTTGTCACTTCCTAAATACCCTCATCACTCAACCTCTATCAACTCTGTCATATGTGGACACTTTGGGCCCCCAAACCTAGAAAACCTGACTGTAAGGGTCTTACTTTTATTATGAGCTTTATAATCTTACATGACAAGAAACCTGGACTGAGGCGATTCCAGGGTTGGTTATTTCAGTCTCAATGATGTCACCGAGCACACAAGTTCTTTCCCCTGCACCCTCGTCAACAGATCAGAAAGGCCATCTCAACCAGTTCACTTTACCACGTTACGGGGGCTCCATTGTTCAGGCTTTGTCAGAAGAGGAGTCTTTCCATTTTCCTATGTGTTCCTTGTATTAAATGTGTGGGGTCCTTTTTCAGAAGATCCTGCTGGTTTCCCTACTAGCCCACTGACCAGAATTGGGTCGTATGCCCACCTAAACTAATTACTGGCAAGAGAGAGGCATGAATGGTGCAGATTTACCAGTATTTTCTCCTTGATTCTAAAGAGACTCAAAACTATGGTTTGAATGTTTGTGTCACCCCAAAATTCATATGTTGAAATTCTAACCCCCAAAGGTGATGGGATTAGGAAGAGGGTCCTTGGGAGGTGATTAGGTCACGTGGTGGAGCCCTCATGAATGGGATTAATACTCACGAAAGGGACCTTCCGGAATTCCCTCACCGCTGCCTCCATGTGAGGACACAGGGAGAATTTGTGACATGGACGAAGGTCCCCACCCGGTCCTTTGACCTTCATCTTGGGCTTCCAGTCTCCAGAGCTGTGGGAAATACACTTCTGTTGTTTGCAAGCTACCCAATTTGTGATATTTTGTGACAGCGGACTGAACGGACTGAGAAACTCAGAAAATACACAATTGCCCAACAGTTCAATCAAGCAGGCGCAAAGGAGGAAGGGATGCATTTTTAGTTAGAAACTACGTCATCTGCCATCTTGTCTTACTGTCTTCTCGTCCATGTGGATGGAATAGAGCAGTTCAAATCTCTCCTTCATTCCTAAACTTTAATCCTGAGGTTAGATCAAATTCAAATCAAATTATGCTCTATCGGTCACAAAATCTACTCGTATTATTTATCTTGGCTGCACGTTTTCAAACGTGGTTTGACCGCTTTAGGCCTGTTGGACCTCACATTTCCAATTTCACACTGTTGGGCACCTGTGCTTTTTTTATTTTTAGCCTATTATTTACTTTTTGAATAGTTCTTTCACATAACTTTTTTCAACAAAGCAATAATAAATAATAAGTAATAATAATATAGAGAGTTCATAAGATATGTCCTCTTTATACTCTATATTTGCTAATTGAATAAAATTTTCCAAAGAGGAGACATGAAGTCATTATTCAGTGAACTATTTGCTGCTTCTCTGGGAAAGCTTGTTTCGTTATTTCCTTACTGATCGGTCCAGTCCACGGTGAATGATAATATAGCATATACGGTTTTACAAATAATTTTTTCTCTTACTACAAAATTTTTTGTTTTAGTTACTCTCACATTCATTTTTAAAACTGCATTATCATAACAAAGTGAAAATAGCATGCTCTCTGTATAATAAAGAGGGCCCTTTATCCCCTCTCACTTGAGCATGCATGAAATTCGGTAGTACTATTATTGAGTGTGAAAACATTCCCTAATACATTTATTCATGCAAGAATAACTAAGTTACAAATTGTTAACTGTTACAGGATGCAAAGCTATATGAAAAAAACACCCTAGAGTTGCTAATTATTTCATTTGGGAGACACGGTAATAATTCAAAGCCATCTTTCTTAGTTTGACACATGGATCACCATGCAGTTTGGCTTAGTCTATATTCCTAGTATCAACAACCACCATTTTCCTCAGCTACAGACCCACTAAATCTCTCTTTGATCTTGGAAGGTACAGACCCTGTCATAGCCCAGTGGCATTGTATATTTTCCCCATATATAAAAACATATATCTTTTCATGCCCCAAGAACACCATTTCTATATCATTCCCACATGCAAAAAAATATTCTATATCCTAACCTATAGCTAAAAATTCTTTCCTTCTCTCTCTCTTCTCTGTATGTGAAATTGCCTTTCCTGTATAAGACCTTAGCTAGGACCACTATCTAGAAGACTGTGGAATGCATGATCTATAGGCATGAAACCACATATGACTTAACTTCCAATGAAGGAAAGCATTTTACAGTGTGACAGGGGTGATGGAGACAGATCATGATCATTGGATTCACTGGACACATTGACCATACACCATCCAGAACCTGCCAGTGTGATGGAGCATTGGAATGACCCACTGATGGTACAGCTGAAGCACCCACCAGAGGTAATATCCTATGAGACAGGGTCACCAGTCTCCAAGATACATTAAGTCCAAGTATTCTTTATGTCTATATATTCCAACTAAGAATCATGCATGAGTCTGAGAACCAAGAGATGAAGCAGAAGTGACCTTACTTACAATCATTATCATTAACCTACTAGGGGACTTTGACTTACTTTATCTCAGCAAGGTTAGAGATCCTAGTCCCTAGATTACAGAAGGTGATATTGTAACAAAGTAGCTGATTAACCAAGCACAGTTCCCATTGAAGTATGCCCACAGCTGTTACCTGGGAACTTTGGGTACCTGATGTTCATAGGACCGGTTGGCAAGTATGAGAGTTACAATCTTGTCAGTGGTAATTGACCCTGGTCGTCAGGAGAGGGTTTGGTTGCTATTATACAATGTAGATAGATGAGAATATATGTGGCACTCTGGAGACTTTCTCTAGTGGTCAGGCTCAGACCTATCATGAACGAGGGCCTGGCCATCCCACCAAGTAGTCACCAAATTAACAGGGGTAATAGCCGGGGCAAGGGAGATTTAGAATAGAGAGTGCCGGAGAGAAACAATGAGTAGCATTCTATCCCTAAGAGCAAATGAAGCAATGGGGGCTGTAGTTTGTCTATTTGCCTTTCTTCTCCAAGTCTCAACCACCAGCAGGAAGAAAGTCCTGGCCTTGAAGAAGTTGCTCCCCAACCTGTATGGAGAAGTGGATCAGAGTGGCCCAAGGAAAGGAGTGTGATAGCCACGTAAGCACACTACTCATATCCCCCCTTCCAGAAAAGACCATAAGGAGTGTGGCCAACTGGTAACCTTCGGCTGTTTGCTTCTTCAAGGCTTTTCTCAAGTTTTCAGACACGTCACACTCATTTCAGGGAATGTTTGAGTCAGTAACCGAGCAAGATGGTAAGAGTCTAGCTATTTCCACCTAAGGCACAGTCTTCTTCCTATCTCAGAACTACCCGCCCCCATTATCATAACCCCGGTTCAATTTTCAGGGAAGAACAGAGAACTCATGTCTCAGTGGAGAACTGTTAACATCTCTTCCAAAGAAGACCATGTGCTAGGTGATATATTGGCATGGCCATCTTTGAAAAATACCAGCTGCTGGGGGTGCCTGGGTGGTTCAGCTGGTTAAACCTTTGACTCTTGGTTTTGGCTCAGATCTCATGGGTCCTGATATTGAGTCCTGCATAGGACTCTGTACCCAGTAGGAGTCAGCTTGGCTATTCTGTCGCTCTGCCCCTTCCCCCCTTGCTTGCTTTCTCTCTCCTTCTCTAAAACAAATAAATAAATCTTAAAAGAAAAGAAAAGAAAAATACCATCTGCTTCACCAAAGAAAAGAGAGGTACTCATTATATATATATTTCATATAGATAATTTCACATAGCTATACCTGCACTCATATAGTACTTTTCTCCTTTTTTTCTTGTGATAACAAGGATGGAAAATGGGCTCTTTTTCTTTTCTAAGACGAGCTGCTTGACTGTGTCCAGATCTAACTCCTTCTTACCTTCTCGGTGGTCTTTTGTATATAATTTGTCCCTTTCCTTATCTATCTCATATCCTTGAAATCGTTCTCTTAACATTATCATCCCATCCACATAAAAAAATCGCATTTCTCCTTTTAAAAAACAAAAACAATTTAAAGTCTTCCTTATTAATTTCAAGCCCTTCTATGTCTTTATTTGCTGTCTATATGCTGAATGACCCCCAGGCCCTTAACTTTGGCCCAGATCTTTACTGATTTGTTTTTTAAGAGGCCCTCTTTTTGTCCTATTGCATCTTTTTTTTTTTTGTCCCATTGCATCTTTATCTCCCCCTAAGATTGTACTTATCATATAACTAAGTGATTTATAATAGACATATTTCCCCTTGTCTAACTATCCATGCCACATTCTAAGACTTGGGATAATTCTCAAGTTTTTGGTCTCAATTGCCCTAAACATCCATATTTTGGATGAATTCCCCTAATCTCACCCTGAAATAACTTACTGAATTAAAGGTAGACATCTACATCAAGTCCGCTGGCATAGGGCTTGACTCAAAAAAATGAACTGTACCTACAATCACATTCTTGTTCAGGATTTTTCACTAACGCTATAGAAGGGGAAGCTTTTAGACTTTCAGTAAGAGTATTTTATTTGTGAATGATAAAGTGAGTGGTCCATGTGCCATGGCATGCTATAATTTATCTGTATAATTCAGCCTAAAACCTGTACTTTCAGGGATCATTTCTATAGCTTGTTAATTCAGCCTTCTGCAAATTTCCCAGCTGAGTTTTTGATGCCCCAGGAGAGTTGACATGCACTAACATCTCTGGCCAGCTACTCATGAACATCTTTCTCTCCTCTGCATTCATCCCTGTTCACAAGGTATCATCATCTCCATTGAGCACTCCCGAAGGAAATAATGGTGGCTACCAGGCATCACTGTTTTGTATGCTCAGTATTTCCAATTACATTGGCAGTCTTGGAGGCGTATTGGGGGAACATTGAACAACACAGCTTGAAATATAAGAGAAATATGTGCAGGTAAGACAAACATTTTATCTGAGTTCTTTTATTAACAGGGAACTCATACAAGTAAGAATGGGGAAATGGATCTCATTGAATTACAGGTCCCTACAAACAAATTTTCCAGCTAAACTTCAGGAGAACTGGAACAGTACGCCTATCAATCCTGGTGAGCTCAGAATATTCACGTTCTGTCCTAGATCTCTCTCTTACTGTGTCACTCCATTTTTTTCCCCTTTCTGTTTACTATATATCTTATATCCATATTTTCCTAACTTATATTTTCTACTTCTTCCTTTCTTCTCTCTTTGAAGTCAATTTATGTATCTTTTAAACTTTAGCTTGCTGCAAACTCTCTCCCTTGATGAGTATTTTCTGTTCCTATCCCTAAGAGAGAGAATCTAGTTGGATTAGCAAACAACAGTCTTAGTTTTTACTTGCAGGGTATGTACTATATGTCAGGGTATATTATTTAGTAAGGACATTATTATCCCTACTATTGTATCTTTTTGATAGTGGAGGAAATCGAAGCTCAGAGAAGTCACTTAATTCAAGCTCAAAAAAAAAAAAAAAGAAAAGAAAAGAAAAGAAAAGAAAAGATTCAGGGCTCTCTGCAGGCTGTCCCCAGGTAAGCTTCTATTCCATTACCACACCACTTACTCTGAGAAGAGCAGCAGAGCCAGGTTGGGTGGGGAAACTCTCTGCAGGAGCTTAAGAACAATAATTTCCTACATAAGTAGGTATGATAAGCAGATAAAAACAGATGCATTTTAGTGAATTCTGAACACCAAACTAGAGAATTTATATTCAGTTATGGAAATCAACTATGGAGGTTCAACGTTTGGAGACAATTTTGAAGCCACTGAATTTCTTGCCTGGTGAACAATTAAATGAACAAAAGAAATTGCATACAGCAGCGGATGGCCTGTGTTTGCACACCTGTGCAAGTCCTTAAAGTGATATTTGGGGTGGACAAAATCAGCAATGCTCCCTGCTTTCTATTCATGCATAAGAAGTTAGCCACTGGTGGGGGGCGCCTGGGTGGCACAGTGGTTAAGCCTCTGCCTTCGGGTCAGGGCGTGATCCCGGTGTTCTGGGATTGAGCCCCACATCAGGCTCCTCCGCTACGAGCCTGCTTCTTCCTCTCCCACTCCCTCTGCTTGTGTTCCCTGTCTCGCTGGCTGTCTCTATCTCTGTCAAATAAATAAATAAAATCTTAAAAAAAAAAAAAAAGAGAGAAGTTAGCCACTGGAGTGGAAACTGGGAATGAGGACAGTCACCCAGGGAGGACACACTGATTACTGAACATAGTTTCCTGGCTGGGTAGGGAGGCCGATGGAATCAAATAGAAATTAAGTCTGGAAAATGAGAGAAAGTTTGAGGCCCTGGTTCCCTTTTCCATTCTGGATAGCCTCTACTTTCTCTGAGAAGAAGGAGGCTATAAGGTATAAATTGATTCAACTGCCCACTCCCTGCCTCATGTTTACTTCTAAGAAATCCTGTCATCATCTTTCTTACAAGAAACATTGTTTCTTCCTCCCATCTATGGTTAGTCTTATTTGTATCGCACCCTCCACAACATTACCTGTTGTTGCATTTTGACCCTTTATCTTTCCTTTTATGTCTCCTATGGCCCCACTTTAAAAAAAAACACATGCAAAAAATTCTAAGCAAATTCACAAAATTAATTGACATCTAGGTAATTGGATTTTAGATTATTGAGAATAGGGGAAGCTTTGAGAAAAAAAATGTTACCAGTATTATTGTTGAATTGGACTCTTTTGGAAAGCAGCAAGAAGAACTGGCAAACTCAAACACTCATGAGTCACCATTGTCTTTGAAGAATATGTGTAAATGTCAAGAACATTCAGATTAGATTTTGATGAAGAGAGCATAACATGAGTAAAAACCAATGGTACGAATTCCAAGACAGGATACACTCTAAGAGAAAACAGTGTTCTGATGGTCTGGAATCAAAAGTAAGTCACAAGAATCAAAACTAATTGCTATGATCTTTTTATTCCTAAGATCTTAAGAGAGTTGAGTCTTACTCCACTTATGATCTAGGAAACCATATGATTATCGTTCCTGCTGTCAACTGAGTAGCAGAAAATCACTGTCGTTCTATGATCAATCACTCTACTGGGAACATAGTGGTTATAAGAAACGCTTATGAGTATATCACAAAAATGCACGTCTCTATGCACTAGTGAGTATGTTCGCTACTTATTTGGTTTACTTACTATATCTATCTATATCTAACTATCTATCTATCATCTATCTATCTATCTATCTATCTATCTATCTATCATCTATCTATATATCTGAATCGGAAAGGCTTGCAAGGAATATCAGGCCCTCTGATAATTTCCTGAGGAAGTAAAATGAATGAATAAAAGTTCAGAACTGAGGAATACTAGTTCATTATAATCTCCTGAGAAAGAAGAGAAATAAAGCGTCCCTCACTTCTCATCCTTGCACTCTGAGGCTGAGTTTTTTTTCTCTGTGGGTCGGAGAATCTTTGGTCCCCAGTGTGCGTATGCTGATTTCAGCAGGGTTGTTCTGAGGCACTGTCTCCTTGGGAGAGAAATGATAGAAATAACAGGCATTCTGGAAAGTCCCCATATGCTCTCTCTCCAGCTGGCCTGTGGTCCTTGTTGTTGGTCCTCAGCCAGGCTGTAGCAAGGAGCTTTGTATCCAGACCCTCAACGTGAGAGAAAGGAGGGCACATTGACCACCTAGACTACATTTCTTATCATCTCTAGGATTTTACAAAGTTTTCAGAGACGGACCACATTTTTTAAATAGAGACAGTTATCAAAATAGGAAACCTGAAACAAGAACTTAAAAGGATCACCAATCTAAAATGTCTCAATAAACACCTTAGCTGTTTTTCAAGAATATAATTAAACACACTCAAGCATATCAGGATAAAAAGCTTGTAGGGGCACAGAACTTACCACCACGGTTCTGACCTTTAGAGTAATGAAGACTGAGTTAATTCTACAGACAAAAAAATGGAGAACTCTAGCTGTAAATAAACAATTTGGGGAATGAGCTATTTCTGTTCCAGCTAATGAAGAATGACATTTAAAGAAATGCTATTCCTTTGTTTAGATGCAGAGAACAGATTGGTAGTTGCCGGAGGAGAGGGGAGCTGGGGGCGGGTGGGCGAAATGGTTTTAGGTAATTGGGAGATACAAACTTCTAGTTATAAAATAAATAAGTCACGGGGCTGTAATGTACAGCATGGGGACTGCAATACTATCCTGGAAATTTGAAAGGTACTAAGAAAGTCAATCTTAAAAGTTCTTATCACAATGAGAAAAAGTTGTAAGTCTGTATGGTGACAGATGGTAAATAGACTTAATGTGGCGATCATTTTGCGATACCTACGAATGTGGAAATATGATGTTGGACACCTGAAACTAATATAATGTGTCTAAATTACACTTGAATTAAAACAAAGAAAATATTCAAATAAAAAATAAATGCTCATTTCAAAACTGTGCCTTAGATTTGAGGCTTGCTGTGACGGTGAACTGAAAAACTTGAGTTTGTTAGAAACCGTGGAACTTGTTTTCCATTTCCAACTGCTAGTCAATTCTTACGGTCTGGGGTGATTTTTTTCGACTTCTAGTTGTTATTTATGAAGTTGTCAGAGGTGCTAAGAAGCACACGTTAATAAGACTCCTGTCTGAAATGGAATACTTTGTAGACTTATGGGTGAGGAGCCGCACACACGTTCTACTGGATTCAGTTAAAAAAAAATATGCCTATGTTACTTCCCTCAGTTAGGGATACCAAGCACGGAGACCTTAAGGGAGGATTACAAATATTATACTTCTACACCAAGGCTCTAATGCAGGATCCCGATTTTTGCAAAAGAATGGCACGTTGTGGAAGAGGGACATGCACGCTCTTCACTACAACGTTTTCAGGGGTTCGTGCGTCTCCTTGTTCCTGCGACGCTGGCGGTATTGCTCTGCTTCATTTCCCCTACATGCCTTCTTCGTTCCAACCAGAAGCAGTGCGCATGTGTTTGTGTCTTTGGGTGTTGGGTAGGAATAAGAACGTGTATGTTGTGAGTCTCGTGAATGAGAGTGGTCTTCAATAAATTGCCTGTATCCTTGAGCAAGGCATCTGACTGTGAGCAGTTTCTACCATCCTGCTTTAATGACGAATGATCTGCGGTTGGTGGAAGGGGCTGGGTGGAATGTAGCAGCCGCTGCGGTGCGCGGTATCAGCACCCTGCTGCCCCACTCGCGGATTTGCCCCATTCCTCTTGCACATTCTGAGTAGATGGCCCGAGTGGTAGTTGGAACCCTAACTCAGTTCTCTGGTTTCTGTGTCTTTTCGTATTTGATCCTCTCTCACTAATAATTAGCCTGTGTGAAGTTTTCTTTCCATAATTTTGATGACTTCTCCTCCTCCTCCTCCTCCTCTTTCTTCTTCTTCTTCTTCTTCTTCTTCTTCTTCTTCTTCTTCTTCTTCTTCTTCTTCTTCTTCTTCTTTGAGAGCGCGTGCACTTGGGGGCGGGGAGTGCAGAGGGAGAGAATCTTAAGCAGACTCCATGCCCAGTGCAGTGGAGCCTGACCCAGGGCTGGATCCCACAACCCTGAGATCATGACCTGAGCCAAAACCAAGAGTCCAGGCTTAACCTACTGAGTCACCCAGGCACCTCCATAATTTTGACTTCTAACCAAGTAGACTATTCTTTACCAAATACTCTGCCAAGGCTGAAAAATAGACGAAGAACTGACTTTCTGATATGTTTTTAGAGCTGTTCATTTATTTGGATTGTATGGATCTGACCCAGGCTTCCAGCCCTCTGGAAAGGGTGTTAAAATCCATTGATGAAAAATTTCAGGAGATTTTTAAAGAAGGATAATGCATTCTTGATGGGTCCTAGGGTGTCAAATCAATTGAGGAATAAGTGAAGAAGAGAGAAGAGGGAGGTGACAGAGGAATGAGACATAAATAGAAAGAATAGGAAGGAGACCAGAAGGTGTCAGAGAAAAGACTATTTGGCCAAATTATGTCAAGCATTTGGCCAAAGGACAAGAGGAACAGACCCTAGTAATCAGTCATGTGTTTTGTAGGAACATAAACAGGAGTAGTGTTCTAGTAAGAGCCAGTGTCTTAAACCAAGGAAAAGAAATCACCTAAGCTATTTGTGTGAAATTAATGTGCGTTATTTGTACCCAAAGGGAAGAAAAACAAGGTAATACAGTCTCACTAATTATACTAAAAGACAGCCCAAGCTCCCTATGAATATTTGTCTTGCTACATACAGAGATAACATAGATTGCAAATGACATTAGGAGTCATGAGCGTATTCAGTTTTGTCCAAGTAGGTGACCTAGATCGAGTTCAACACCCATGATTTCCCTAGTTAAAAGGCTTTTATACCCAGCAACACTTTAAAACTGTCTTTGGTACAATTTGGAAACTTTAAGACCAGATGGTACTTCTGTGAGCACTTTAGCAGACAAATTTGATGTTGTCATTGGATTTAAAAAGAACAGGTGGACTGAGGCCTCTGCAAGACAAACATAAAATTTCTAAGTGTCTGGATCTGTCTGTGCTTAAATCAGAGCTGTCTGCTATCACCAGCCTATGAAAGTGGCTGACAGTCATTATCACCACGTGGCTGAAAGTGACCCTGAAAGTGAATCTTCCATACTCTCATCAAGTATTTTTTTTCCAGCTGGACAAAATGTCTTTTCTAAATTTATATTTTAAACATATAAGGAAATAAAAAATAAAAAGCAGTGGAATAAATAGAATATCCCTATTCCCATGAAAAATTGATTCACCGTTCTACCCAGGCTATTATCCTTGAGATCATCACACGACTGCAGAAAGTGTGAACATCCCATTTCATAAACTGTCTTTTCTTTATATTCTAGCATGTGGTCGGTATCACTTAATCAAAAGAACACATGTAATAGATTGGGTTGAGCAAAGCAAAATGGCCAATAGTCCACCGTATTTGACCTACGTAAATGGCATTGGGTATGATTTAACAGAACGTATGTGGGGATTAAAGGATTAATGTGGTGAACCCCTATTATCACCAGCACCTTACTTAAGAAATGGAGCGTTACAAAATATTGCAAAGAGCTTTGAAGTGCCTGCATCCCTCTTCCTCATCACCTTCCTTCTGCCACACGGTTCTGTATTCATTACTCTCTGGCTTTATTTACAGTTTTACCATGTGCTATATTTAAAAAAAAAATTTGAAAGAGAATAAGTAAAGGCGTACTGTATAAATAGTTCTATAACTTCTTTAGTGGCTCACTCTTAAAGACGTCTATTCGGTGAGCAGAACTGGAGGTCATTCATTTCCATTTGTTATCTTCTATAGGGGCCTATGAATTTTTAATTTTCAAAAGTATTTTTTAAGCATTTATTGTTGATGTTTACCTCAATTGGCATAGCCTGTAGAATGCCAGTTCTTTAAAAGTTGTGGGGTCTATTGTTGGGACCTAGTAATGGGCAAATTTTACACATTGTTCTTGTGAAAAAAAGTAAATGGTCTGTCCTTCAGTTACTGGATGTAATAATAGGTATGTATACGTGTTGATATTGCGTGTATCTCTGTCTCCATATAATCCATATATATCGATCTTAAGGTGATTGTGGTATTTGACTCATCTATACATTTGAATTTGTTCTTTTGCTTAAGAGAGGAGTGTTAGTCTTCTTGTATATAGATTCATCAATATATCTACGTAGTTCTGTCAGCTTAACTCTTTCACATTTTGAACTTCTATTAGTAAGTACTTCCATTTTTAGATTTGCCACATCTTCCTGATAATTTGCATGCTGTTAAAATAGTGTGAAGTAACACCCCACCTTATGTCTAATAATGCATTTTAAACACATAGTTCATTCCTATTGACATTTATATACCAGTTTTCTCTTGGAGGTCTTCGCCTGGTACTTATTTTTCTTTTATTTGGAATCTTGTGTGTTATTTTGTGTTAGATTTTCATGTCTACCTGATAGAGCTAATTTCTTTTTTGTAATTCAAGTATATAATTGGTCTTTTTTTAAATATAGAAATTAGCATCTCTGTGTTGATCAAGATTGCTGACATATTTGAATTTATTTATTCCACTTTATTTCCTATGTTATCTGTCTTCTTCTAGTTGTTTTTTAATTTGTTTTTTGCATTCAATTTTCTTATCCTTTCTTTTTCCTCCACTAGTTTGAGAGTTATACACTCGTTCTATTCTTTTAGTGGTTATAACAGAAAATCGTAACCTGCAAACTATATATTATAATGACAAAATTAGATCAATACTTTACCATTGCACTGAACAATGACAGTATCATAGAAACTTTTAACATATTTCTATCTTTCCTTTATTTTCTGGGGTCCTTACTGAAAACATTTTAAAAATTAAAAGATTGAGAAAATGTATTTAAAAATATGCTTCAGTTAATTATGTGGCTGTTCCCTTACAAGGAGACATTTTGTTCATTGAGTCCTTCAATTGTTCAATTGTCAAACATTCATTTCTAAACACTATTTTAGATCCTAGTGATTCAACAGTGAAAAAGGAATCTGCCCTCATGGACCTTATAATATGGTAAAAGAGATAGACAATACCCAGAAAAGAGATTCTGAAATTATCCATATTCTGAGTTTATGCTAGGATAATTATGTGGATATTTCTTTCAGAGACTCTACTTGAGTAAACTTCTCCTTTTTATTGCCTATGGAATTCCGGAACTCCTGAATTTCCAAAAGTTTTTTTTTGTTGTTGTTTTTGTTTTTTTAAGATTTATCCTCTATTTATGATGTGATATTTTTATTTAAAATCTGAAGCAATCACAGTAAGAATAAACACTGTAGACGATAATAGAATGTTATGTGGGACTTTTCTTATCTCAAATCTGCAGAGAAGAACGAAGAATGAGTCTTGGTGCTTGCACATCCTGAAGACTGCTCAGACATCTCTGAAAGTGATGAAACCATCTATCCAAAATTGTTCACTGGTGGGGAGAAACTGACCCTGCTGCTGAGAGCCTCTCCCCTACTCCAGCCTGTGTGGGAAGGAAACTGGCAGCCATCTTGGAGGGTATGTGGTGAGAAACATTTGCGTGACCAGTCGGCAGAGCCCTGAGTTTCTTTAAACCTTTTTTCTACAGTTTGGGGCAGGAGGTCCCCTTCTGCTTCAAAGCAAGTGAAGGAAGCATCCCAGGAACGACTTGAACACACACAAAAAAATGGTTCCCCTGGAGGATCAGGCACAAGGACTGTTGTCTGCACTCAACTCAAGGGAGCATCTGCTGTAAGCTGGACATAGATGCTCTTGAGGAAAAATAGAGATGCGCTGTGAGCAGGCTGAACTCCCAGCCCCAGGCAGCTCTGAGGCCCCGAGTTCCCTCGTGGCTTTGATGCTGACGCAGAAGGCAGCCAAGCTTGAGTTCTCCTATAAGGACGTTTATGGAGAGGTATGCCCACCATGCTGTATGACCCTGACAGCGCACCTGCCAGGCCAACCAGAGCAGGATGGGGAGCAGTTGCAAACGGTTAGCACTTGGGAATGGGCAATGGGGTGTCCTCAGAGGGGGGAGCTCAAAAAGCCTATCAGAAAGACTGTAATTGGGATATCTGACCCAGTGTGACTCCAGCTGTCACCTGATCTCCAGCTTATCTCCACTCCCACACCTGCCCTAGGGCAGGGGGCCAACAGCACAGGATGCAGGGAGGACCGGAGCCAGGATCCAGGAGCCCCCCAAGTCCCTTCTCTTCTCCGGGTTCCTGTCGCAAGGGGACAGGGGACGAATAATGGACGATTCCACTTTAGACTGAACAGGATCTTTAATGCCTGGAATTAGGATGATTATAAGGTTGAGGGTGACTGGAAAAGTTCCGGAATCTATTTGAGATATTTCAGTGATGGGAAAGGACTCTGGTATAGAGGGGCTGAAAGTCAATGTGGAAACATATATATTTATCCCTTCTTATGCTTCATTAAGTCCATTTGGATTTACTGTTTCAGCAATATTTTAATATCTCTCTTAAGTCCATAAATGGTCATAATGGTTTCAATCCTGACAAAATTTGCCCCCAAGTTTGCTTTTTATTGCAAATGTATTTACTGATGGGTGTCAAAAGTGAAGTTAATCAAATTTGCCTGTGAACCATAGGCAACAATTTAGGCAAAGTGAAGTTGGAGTATATTTGGCAAGAAACATGTGCCTTGAATTTTCTTATTTTCCCCCCAATATATCTATCTTTCATAGCCCTATGCTCAGGAATTAAATACAAAGGTGGGCAAAGTTTTAAAAACCTCTAAATAAACTAACATTATTTTGCCTAATCCAGGTTTATACTAGCGAATGAAACGATCATACGGAGAACCGCACTAACGGTAATGCTAGTTATAGCATTGGTAGTTTAAATGACTTATTTGCACAGATTAAGGCGACAGGGTAAAAATAAATAAATAAGTGTGAAAAAATCTCCATCTTTCACAGCTTTAAAATGTTGGCTCTGTTGTATGCCATAATTAAGGCAACAGTCTGCTGGTCGGGTTCCAGGCATGCAGACTATTCCCTCACCACCACCAGTAAATTCACGGGTCTGCTCCTTTCCCTAAAGCTTCTGTATGCAACCTTTTCTAAGGCAATTCTAAGGTAATAGAATGGTGAGATGGACGGGAGAGTAGGAGGCCAGACAGTTATCTGGACAGTGTGTAGAGCAACAGAAAGGTTCCTAAAATACTACATCTCGGCTGTCAAAACCCCCTCATACTTGGAACTTAATTTGAGCAGTGTGACTGCATGACTCACATAGTTTTACATGGGTAGAAGGCTGTCCATATCTTTTTAACAGTTTTTAGGAATTTTATGCCATCGGTGTCTAGTTTGCTTTTAAGCCAGACATCTTAACACTGCCACAAGACAGTTTTTGATTATTAGCAATCATATTGAACAGGGACATATGCCAAATGATAATGATGTTCGTAAGATTTATACAGACACACATACGTAGAAATTGCAAATCGGAAATTTGACTCATGCCGAGAAGGCATTTAAATGAGTGAAAGTGAACACTTATTTTGTTTCAGACATTGTTCTAAGTACTTTTTATCAACCCCTTGAATCCTATCAATGACCCTACAATGTTGCTCCTATTTTCAATTGTATAGCCAATTAAATGGAGGGAACAATAAATAAGGTGATGATTGGTAGGCGGCAGAGCTGGGATTTGAACAGTTGGGACTCTGAGTATGCACTCTTAAACTCTATAGTAAACTGTTTTGACAAGGGGACGGGGCTGAAAAGTTGGTTGTGTCATGGTGGTCGTTTGATTGCAGTTTTGATTGTGATGACAGCGGTATTAAAATTAAAAAAAAAAAACACCTCCATTCTGCATCAGGGATAGGCTAAATACATCGCATGTGGAAAAGGAAGTAATTATCTGAAATACCTTATGAACTAGGGAATATTCTATACTTATTTTTTTTTTCAAGCAAGGAAACTAACACCAAAAGAGGTTATATAACTTCTCTGTAATCACAAAACTAATGTGTTACAGAGCCAGGACTTCCCCTCAAGACGTCTGAATCTAACGACAATCCTCTCATCTTTACTTTCCAGAACGTATATTAATTCTTGAAAAAATAGCAATATATAATTCTAAGAATTAGATTTTTAAAGTTGTATCTTCCGTTGATATTTTTCTGATTGGCTAAATGTATTAAAATTCAATATATTTTTTTGAAATGTTTCTTTCTCTTGCTGTTTCTTTTGTGTTTTTAGTTATTTGTCTTTTATTGCTTTGATTTTCATTTTTCTACTTTCTTATAAGTCTGAATTAATTAAAAGATTCAGTTATACGTCATTGGAATTAGTGCATCTTATCTTTTTCCAGGCATAATAAATGCTTATCTAAGATAAACATACATATTCAAAATAACATGATTGCTCTTTGCCACCTAGAAGTCTACAGCAGGTAAAGGATGTGCTGCCCTAAGACTTTTGTCTAACTAGGAATGGTGTTATTGGTGTTAACCCGACTGGTTACCCATAGACCCTCATCATCCATGAAGCTAAAATTAGCCTGATAACATGTCACATCTTAGTAGCTGTGTTGAGCCAAAATATTTCACACAAATAGCAACAAAGACCCCAAAGTAGCAGATTATTTTTTGAGTCAAAGTGTCCTTGAGGAATCACCATAGTTTGTCTTCATGGGACTTTTTGTGTGTCTGTGTGGAGAGAAATCAAGTGTAATGAACTAGAATACGGCATGGAAAATTGAACATCTCAACATTAAGAGAGCCATAGCTTATATTATTGAAAATACATAATCTAGAGCAAGAGTTGGCAAACTTTTTCTACAGGGAACCAGATGGTGAATATTTTAGGTTTTGTGTGCCAAGGGGAAAATATAAGCACCTCTTCTGTAGGTGTAACAAAAAGGAAAATATTTTTTCACAAATATTCAATTGAATTCAAAATAGAATAATATATTACAGGGTTTGCATTAGTTTTCCTTTGATGCCTTCACATGTTACCATAAATGTCTTAAAACATCTCTTTATTTCCTTCCGGTCTTGAGGATAAGACGTCCAGGTAGAGTGTGACTCAGCTGGTTCTCTACTCTGGGTTTTAAAAGGCCAACATCAAGACATCAAGGTGTCGGCGAGGCTATATCCCTCTCTGGAAACTCTAGTGGAGAATTTGCTTCTAGGTCAGTCAGCCTGTTGAGAGACTTAATTCCCTGTGATTGTACGACTGAGGTCTCCATTGCC
The DNA here is from genome assembly GCF_023065955.2 of Ursus arctos. Classification (NCBI taxonomy): domain Eukaryota; kingdom Metazoa; phylum Chordata; class Mammalia; order Carnivora; family Ursidae; genus Ursus; species Ursus arctos. The sequence continues at coordinate 6,996,026 of NW_026622764.1, forward strand.
TTGCCAGGTGGGACGGGGGTCCTTCCCAGCTTTTAGAGACCTTAGTGGCATTCTTTGGCTCATGGACCCCTTCTTCCACCTTCAGATCCAGAATGGAGAATTGAGTCCTTCTCATATCTAGAAATCTCATGGACCTTCTCTTCTGCCTCTCTCTCCCATTTGCTTTTCAATGCATTTTTCTGACAGATCCTTTTGCTCTTAAGGGTTTATGTGATGACATTGGATCCATCAGGATAATCCAAGATAATGGCTTCAGTTCAGCTGATTAGAATCCTTAATTTCACTGCATAAACCCTTTACAACTGTACCTAGGTTAGTATTTGATTGAATAACTAGGAATGAGAATTTTGGTGAGGAGCACTTTAGAGTTCTATCACAGTTTTGTTGATGAAAATAATGGAATTGTTTTTTGTGTGGGATAACATTTTACTTACTTACGGTTCAAAGTCAGTGTTCGTTATGATCATATCAATTGCAAACATTCATCTCTAAGAGTGTTGCTTAACTTACAGGACTTAATAAAACAGGAGACAGGCTGGTTTAGCTCATGGGCAACAGACCTATGATCTCAAATGTTGTGTAGCCATTGGATGTCCTGTGGATAACTGTTAAATTATATGCTAAATGTCTAAAGTATATAGATAAACTAAAATAAATGATAAAGTAGCAGGTACTATTTTTCCAATTTTGCAAGGAATCTCTAATATCAATCAACAGATCACTATCTTTATATAAACAAGAAGATATGCAATGCCCTGAAAACAATAAGTCATTTGTGAATCTAGAATAATGGGTTAAATTAATGCAATTTCTTTATGCTTGTTTGTATTTGTCAAGCATTTACAATGCATTTTTTAAGAAATTAGGAAAGAATTAAATGGTATAAGATATTTCAAATTCAACAATGTGGTATTAAAATATTTTCATAATTTTTCAACCATCGATTTCCTTACTAGTATAAGTAAGATAGGAGGTACCAAAACAATGCATATTTCACGGTAACTGTCCTAACCAGCTAAATCTATAAAGAAGGATGGATTTTGAATGACCCAGTAGGGTAGATGCCTACTAAGTCTAACTGAAAACTCTGTAGTAATTAACAATGGGATTTATTTTAACGATTCTGTGTGGATCTTTCTGGGCTGTCCAGGGTGCTCATTTCACATATCAATTAATGAGTCACTATGTTTGTCATGAAACTTTTTTTTTAAATGTCTGAGAATATAAATGGAAGTTGGTCCCTTTGCACAAACAGCAAAATATGCATCTCACTCCAAAAGCCAGAATCCTGGGGCACCTGAGTGGCTTAGTGGGTTAAGTATCTGCCTTTGGCTCAGGTCGTGATCCCAGGGTCCTGGGATCAAGTCCCACATCAGGCTCCCTGCTCAGCTCTCTCTCCCTCTGCCATGCTCCCTGCTTGTGCTTTCTCACTCTCTCTCAAATAAATAAAATAAAATCTTAATATATATATATATATATATGTTAAAAAAAAAAAAAGCCAGGATCCCTAACTCAGCCAGCCATTGACTCTGGTTCTGTAACAACCAAATGTTTATTTTCACACCCTTCATCTACTCACAATTAAGAAAGCAAAGAAAATATTAATAACATTCCATAGGAGAACAGTAGAAGTAAGAGAAATAATACCAGGGGAGAGAGCTTCTTTACCGGACACATGGGAATACTTAGTAGGTGTTTAAGCTTTGTGGCTGAAATTTGTGAGAGTTCCAATCTTGGAGATTAAGAATTAGGGAGGAGATAATTGGTTAAACTGAAAACATGGGTGAGTTAGGTCTCCAAGATGCAGGATAAGCTACAAAACAAGCGAAAGTTCCTTCACATAAATGCAGTTTATGTCAAGATGATTTTGTGTGTATTATATACGCACAGAACAATGTTGATAGGCAACAGATTATTGTAGAAAAAGTAGATGAGAAACTAAAAAATATCACATGAAAACAAAATCAAGAACTCAAACTAGTTGTAAATTATACGGTGGACCTATTGCATACCAGAATTCATTGCCGTAGATTGATCAGCAGTGAAGATCAATGTAAATTCTCTCATTGAACATCTCAGAATATAAAGTGATGAAATCGTACAGAAGGACTATGTAGGTTACAAGTCAACCGTATAGTTCCTCCGGGAGGGGAGAGTTGAGTTGTGATTTGATCCATCGTGCTCTGATAGGACCACAATATTTAAGGTGGTATCAT